>NW_021286718.1:0-56738 GCF_002162155.2 Triticum dicoccoides
GTAGTTTGACTCGGATTCTGCTGCAGCATCAGATTGTTTCGTCCACAACTCAACGCTCCGGACGAATTTGAAGGTGATTCCAATTGGGTTGGAAAGTGCACGAAATCTAGTTTCCAACAAAAAAAGAATCACCCAATTCGGAGTCCGTATGAAAAACTTGTGTGCGTTTTGAGTCAGGTATGTCTGTGCAGTCCGAATCTGAATCCAGAACGTGAGAGACTTGGACTCTATCTTCTCTTGGGACAAAAGTGACGTGAGAGAACTTTTTGGACAGCAAATAAACATCTCTTTCTTCCTTATCTTCATATGTGGATTGTACAAATGTCCCATACACCTGCAATTAGACAAAACACAAAAGTGTGTGAAGTATTTTTGTTCTGGATAACATAAATAGATTATTGAATAGTTTGCACTAGAAATCACCTGACAAATATGCATATATGCAATATTTTTGGTCATATCCAAGATAGTCATGTCCTCATCATATACGCCACCACATATCCGCCGCCATCACGCCAATCCGAGTTCACCTGCAACATATATCCGCCACCTGTCCGTGTTCCACCAGATTCATCTCCGCCACCAGTCCGAGTTCCACCAGATTCATCTCCGCCACCAGTCCTAGTCCGAGTCTAGTAATTGTTGCATTGTTCTCGATTTCCAGATCACGCGATACTCCGAGTCGTGACAGAGAAGGACTCCCCAACTTCCGAGCCATCCGCAGAAGAAAAATAGTTCCAATTTCAAAAAAAAAATTGTAGACTTTTTCGAAAAAAAATTGTTGCGGAGCAAAAAAAAAAGAGGGAAAAAAAGTGCAAAAAAAAGAGAAAAAAAATTCAGAGTGTGCTCCTCCCTTGTTTACGTGCCGCGCCGTGATTTTGTTGGTGTTCTAGGCTCACGTCTCTAGCACAGTCTAGCCTAGGACCAGCACAGTACCGTCGTTGAGCGTTTATTCAACTTTGCATCTCTGAATTGATTATTGCTGACCCTTTTTGCTACCATATTATAAGCCTTCCCAGCTCCACATACATCTACATCGTGCGTTTGACTCTCCCTGGTAATCGCTCTATCCAAGCTTTGAGAGTTTTGACTACAACGGTTGCCGATCACCGCCTGTTGCTGGGTAAGAACTGGTAAGAATTTGAGTTTTTCTTGATAGATTTGTGACACCCACCACCACCACTTGTTAGTAGTCTGTAGGATCATATTCTTGTGTGTTTCTATTGCTGCTAACCATGCCAGGATCACAAGCCGACGAGATTGACTGGGAGAATTTATCGAACAAGGAGCTTCATGATAAGTTTCAGCAAATGATGACTGAACAGGTGCAAGATGTGCTGAACAATTTTGAAGAGGCCATGGAGAAGATCACTGGCCTTGAGAAGATGTTCGAAACAAAGCTTGATAACAAGTTTAATGAATTGCTCGCGCGTCTTCCACCACCACCACCCGCTGCACCTAACGCACCTCTCCAACAACAACAACAACGACTACCTCCACATCGCGAAACAGACCTTCGCCGAGCGAGTCGTGTTCCTCTTGCGTTTGGCCAAACTGTTGGTGCTGCTGTTGATACTTCTGTGGCTCCTGCTGCTGATGTGGAGGAGGATGATCATGTGGGAGATTATGAGGATGAGGTTGATCAAAATCAGCACTACGTGCAGCCACCTGCACCACCACCAGTAGGTCGACCTCAGGTATATATTCGTAATGGTAGGCCTGCACCACCACCTCAGGTACGAGATGATGTCCATATTCCTAAACTGAAATTGAATATTCCACCATTTGAGGGTAGATATGTTCCTGATATATATCTTACTTGGGAGTTAGAAACTGAACAACGATTTACATGTTTACAATATCCTGAGGAGAGACGAGTTGCTGCTGTTGTTTGTGCTTTCACTAGTTTTGCATGTGTATGGTGGTCTGAACATTGTAGATTATATCCTATTCCAACTACTTGGGCTGCTTTGAAAACTGCTATGCGTACTCGTTGGGTTCCACCATATTATTAACGTGAATTGCTTCAAAAATTACAGCGTTTAAGACAAGGGAAAAATTCTATAGAAGAATATTATCAGGAATTACAAACTGGCATGATTAGATGTGGTATTGTTGAGGAGAATGAAACTATGCTTGCACGTTTTCTGGGTGGATTAAATAGAGAGATTCAGACCATTCTAGACTATAAGGAGTATACTAATATCACTCATTTATTCCATCTTGCTTGTAAAGCTGAACGTGAAGTGCAGGATCGACAAGCATTGGGGCGAACTAACTTTTCTGCAGGCCGACCTTCATCATGGACACCACGTGCATCTTCTACTTCAACTGCACCAGCACCTCCATCCGGTGCCACCTCCAGCCGTGATACAAGAAAACAGGCACAACCACCATCATCTGCCAAGAGCACACCTGCGGGGCCTGCACAGCGTTCTTCTTCCATGGCATCAACAGGGCACACAAGTGATATTATTTGTCGTCGTTGTAAGGGAGGAGGTCATTATGCGAGAGAATGCAAATCTCCGCGTGTGATGATTGCTACCGCGGATGGTGGATATGAGTCCGCTAGTGACTATGATGAGGAGACTTTGGCTCTTATTACACGTGAAGAACATGGTGGAGATGATTCTGATCATGAGACGCAATACATGGCTCCTGAAGACGCTGACAGGTATGAATGTTTAGTTGCTCAACGTGTTTTGAGTGTGCAGGTCACACAAGCTGAGCAAAATCAGAGGCACAATTTGTTCCATACCACGGGAGTTGTGAAAGAACGTTCTGTGCGCGTCATCATAGATGGAGGGAGCTGCAACAACTTGGCTAGCATGGAGATGGTGGAGAAGCTTTCTCTCACCACAAGACCACATCCACATCCTTACTACATCCAATGGTTCAACAACAGCGGCAAGGTTAAGGTAACACGTACTGTTCGTGTGCATTTTAGTATCTCTACATATGCTGATTATGTTGATTGTGATGTGGTACCTGTGCAAGCATGTTCCTTATTACTTGGTAGACCATGGCAATTTGATAAAAATTCTGTACACCATGGTAGAAACAATCACTATACTCTTGTTCATAAGGATAAAAATATTACTTTGCTTCCTATGACTCCTGATTCCATTTTGAAAGATGATATTAATAGAGCTAATAAAGCAAAATAGGAGACGAATAAGAGTGAAAATCAGATTGTGGAAAAAAAAATTGAGGAGCAAATGAAGCCTAATAATAAACCATCTAGTGTTGCTTCTGAAATTAAATTGAAAAGTGCATGTTTATTTGCCACCAAATCTGATATTGATGAGCTAGATTTCAGCAAATTTGTTTGCTATGCTTTTGTGTGCAAAGAGGCATTATTTTCTTTCGAGGACGTGCCTTCCTCTTTGCCTCCTGCTGTCACTAACATTTTGCAGGAGTTCACTGACGTCTTTCCACAAGACGTGCCACCGGGATTACCGCCTATTCGAGGGATTGAGCATCAGATTGACTTAATTCCCGGTGCTTCACTGCCAAACCGTGCACCATACCGTACCAATCCAGAGGAGACGAAGGAGATTATGCGTCAAGTACAAGAGCTTCTCGACAAAGGTTATATACGCGAATCCCTTAGTCCTTGTGCTGTTCCTATTATTCTAGTGCCGAAAAAGGATGGTACATCACGTATGTGTGTTGATTGTAGAGGCATTAATAATATTACTATTCGTTATCGTCATCCTATTCCTAGGCTAGATGATATGCTTGATGAATTGAGTGGCTCTACAATATTCTCCAAAGTTGATTTGCGTAGTGGATACCATCAAATTCGTATGAAATTGGGAGATGAATGGAAAACAGCATTCAAAACTAAGTTTGGATTATATGAGTGGTTCGTCATGCCTTTTGGGTTAACTAATGCACCTAGTACTTTCATGAGATTAATGAACGAAGTTTTACGTGCTTTCATTGGACGATTTGTGGTAGTTTACTTTGATGACATATTGATTCATAGCAGATCTTTGGAAAAACATTTGGAACATTTACGTGCTATTTTTATTGCTCTACGTGATGCACGTTTGTTTGGTAACATTGGGAAGTGCACCTTTTGCACCGACCGAGTATCTTTTCTTGGCTATGTTGTTACTCCACAGGGAATTGAAGTTGATAAAGCCAAGATTGAAGCTATTGAGAGTTGGCCGCAACCCAAAACGGTCACACAAGTGAGGAGTTTTCTTGGCCTCGCTGGATTCTATAGGCGTTTTGTGAGAGATTTAGCACCATTGCTGCACCTCTCAATGAGCTTACAAAGAAAGATGTGCCTTTTCTTTGGGGTACCGCACAGGAAGAAGCCTTCTCGGTATTGAAAGATAAGTTGACACATGCTCCTTTACTCCAACTTCCTGATTTTAATAAGACTTTTGAGCTTGAATGTGATGCTAGTGGAATTGGATTAGGCGGTGTGTTATTACAAGATGGCAAACCTGTTGCATACTTTTCTGAAAAATTGAGTGGGCCTAGTCTAAAATATTCTACTTATGATAAAGAATTATATGCTCTTGTTCGGACTTTAGAAACATGGCAACATTATTTATGGCCCAAAGAATTTGTTATACATTCTGATCATGAATCTTTGAATCATATTAAAAGTCAAGCTAAACTGAATCGTAGACATGCTAAATGGGTTGAATTCATTGAGACTTTTCCTTATGTCATTAAACACAAGAAGGGAAAAGAAAATGTTATTGCTGATGCATTGTCTCGCCGCTATACTATGCTTTCACAACTTGACTTCAAAATATTTGGTTTGGAGACCATCAAAGATCAATATGTGCATGATGCTGATTTTAAAGATGTAATGCAGAATTGTAAAGAAGGAAGAATGTGGAACAAGTTCGTCATTAACGATGGATTTGTGTTTCGTGCTAACAAGCTATGCATTCCAGCTAGCTCCGTTCGTCTTTTGTTGTTGCAGGAGGCGCATGGAGGAGGATTAATGGGACACTTTGGCGTGAAGAAGACGAAGGACGTACTTGCTACACATTTCTTTTGGCCAAAGATGAGACGGGATGTTGAGCGTTTTATTGCTCGCTGCACTACATGTCAAAAAGCTAAGTCACGACTCAATCCTCATGGTTTATATATGCCGTTACCTGTACCTAGTGTTCCTTGGGAGGATATATCTATGGACTTTGTTTTAGGTTTACCTCGAACAAAGAAGGGGAGGGATAGCATATTTGTTGTCGTGGATAGATTCTCGAAAATGGCACACTTTATACCATGTCATAAAAGCGATGATGCTGTTAATGTTGCTGATTTGTTCTTTCGTGAAATTATTCGCTTGCATGGTGTGCCAAATACTATTGTTTCATATCGTGATACTAAATTTATTTGCCACTTTTGGAGATGTTTATGGGCTAAGTTGGGGACTAAACTGCTTTTTAGTACTACTTGTCACCCCCAAACTGATGGACAAACTGAAGTAGTCAATAGAACGTTGTCTACTATGCTTAGGGCTGTTTTGAAGAATAATAAGAAAATGTGGGATGAATCCTTGCCTCATATTGAATTTGCTTATAATCGTTCATTGCATTCTACTACTAAGATGTGCCCTTTTGAAGTTGTGTATGGTTTCCTACCTCGTGCACCTATTGATTTGTTGCCTCTTCCATCTTCGGAGAAGGTTAATTTTGATGCTAAACAACGTGCTGAATTGATTTTAAAAATGCATGAGTTAACTAAGGAAAACATTGAGCGTATGAATGCTAAATATAAACTTGCTGGAGATAAGGGTAGAAAACATGTTGTGTTTGCACCTGGAGATCTTGTTTGGTTACATTTGCGCAAGGATAGATTTCCGGATTTGCGCAAATCAAAGTTAATGCCACGTGCTGATGGTCCCTTTAAGGTGTTAGAGAAAATAAATGATAATGCATATAAACTTGAGCTGCCTGCAGATTTTGGGGTTAGTCCCACTTTTAACATTGCAGATCTGAAGCCTTATTTGGGTGAGGAAGATGAGCTTTCGTCGAGGAGGACTTCATTTCAAGAAGGGGAGGATGATGAGGACATCAATACCATTGTTACACCCACAGCCCCTACTGCTACATACACGGGACCAATTACTAGAGCTCGCGCACGCCAATTAAATTATCAGGTACTTTCGTTTCTTGGTATAGATTCTAATGTTCATGAGAATATGATGCTGCCTAAGTTGGATACATTTGTTTTGCTTACAAATGAAGGGCCTAGCTTGGAGAAGGATGAACATTGGAGCAAGAACAAGCATGGAGATGATGCCATGCGCAAGGGGAACAAGAACGGAGTTACAAGTGATGATTTCAGGACTTTGAAGCCACCATAATGGGTGCATGAAGCCTTGGACGAAATATACAAGATGCCACTTCATAAATTTCGTCCCGAGGCTATTATAGGTGCTGCGTCACCTTTTTATTGGGCCAGGCCCATGTAATTTCGAAATACATAAGTATAGGCTATTTTTAGAGTCCGTATGTGTGGGGAAACAAGAGATAGGGTTGATTTCGAACCCCTCCACCAAGGGCCACGAAATTCCCCTCTCTTCCTCCATATATACAGCCCTTAGGGCACCGTTTAGATTTTGGGTTTTGTTTAGATTAAAGTTCGCCATAGCTGCAACTTCGCGTACTTCGTTTGTGTTCAACGACCAGACAAAGGCGTCACAGAACCCCACCTTGATCAATAAAGCTTTCATCTTATATTCGCAATATCCAGATTGCAATCTCAGTTTCTTGCTTGTTCTTCGTTTGCTTGCAGGAAACAGACCCTCGTGGTCAGGTTGATCGTGCTCCGGCGTGGTCAATAACCTCTCGGAGTTGGTTTAGCGATTGCTAAGGCGCGACGTCCTCTCACGTTCGTAGTCGTATCGTCAAAGTCGACTGCCACCAAAGCGATATCCATCATCTCATCGAAAGACAGGACACCTTTGCCTCTATCAAAACCCATAGGCATGACTAACCACTCATATAAGCCAAATTTGGTTTTGAAAGCAGTTTGCCATTCATCACCCTCTTGAATGCGGATTTGATAATAGCCACTTTTAAGATCAATTTTTGAAAAAAAGTTGGCTCCACTAAGTTCATCAAGCATATCATCTAAGTGAGGAATGGGATGCCTATAGCGAATGGTAATAGCATTTATAGGTCTACAATCGGAACACAAGCGGAAACTTCCATCTGGCTTAGGCACAAGTATAATGGGAATGGCACAAGGGCTTAAGCTTTTACGTACATGACTGTTGTCGACGAGTTGTTGTACTTCCCGTTGAATCTCCTTGGTTTCTTCGGGATTGACACGGTATGGAGCTTTGTTTGGAAGTGGCGCTCCGGGGATGAGGTTAATTCGATGCTCAATGCCTCGAAGAGGAGGTAGACCCCGAGGTAGCTTATTGGGGAAAACATCTTGGAATTCCTACAAAAGAGATTGAAACACTAAAGGTAGCTCGTGAGAGGTGTTAGTTCTTGGTTCCCCATCCTTGCACACAAGGACAAACTGTATAACACTCGATGGATTCTCACACACTTCTCTCATCTCACTTTTTTTGGCAAATAGGACTAAGTTTTTCTCTCTAGGCGAAGAGGCGCTCAAGTTTGGCTTGTGGCTCTCACTCACTTTTGGGTGGATCACTTTCTCACTCTTCTCTCCACGATGGGTGGCTTGCTTGTCGGCTATCACATGACTAGGAGACATAGGTCATAGCACATATTCCTTCCCTTTCATCTTGAAGCTATAGTGATTGGTGCGCCCGTTGTGGATGACACCACGGTCGAATTGCCATGGCCTACCAAGAAGGAGGTGGCAAACGGTCATGGGGACCACATCACACTCCAAAGTGTCTTCATATGCACCAATTTTGAAGGAGACTTGGACCGTATGCTCAACTCGTATAGTGCCGGAGTCACTTAGCCATTGAACCTTGTAGGGGTGCGGATGCTTCCTCTTGACCAATTGAAGCTTGTAGCATAATTCTTCACTTGCCAAGTTGTGGCAACTACCTCCATCTATGATGACCTTGATGGATCGTCCATTGATGCTGGCCTTTGTGTGGAAGATGAGGCATCGTTGGTCTTCTTCTTGTTCATGTTGAAGAGTCAAGACCTTGGAGACAACAAGAGCGGGGCTCGAATCCTCATCACAAAAGACTTGATCATCTTCATCCTCATTCACGCGCCGGTGCATGGCTACTTGCTCAAGAGCTTCTATCTCCTCATCACTCATTGAGTCATAGGTGCCATCGTTGTTGAGGATCATGGTGCGCTTGTTTGTGCATTCATATGACTTGTGGCCTCGGCCGCCGCAAGTGAAACACTTGAAGGAGCTTGTCTTGACGGTCCCATCGGTCGGAGTAGATGAAGAAGCACGCGGCTTGAAGTTGCTTGTAGTAGTAGGAAGACGACTTGAACTTGCAGAAGTTTTCTTGTAACTTGACTTGTCGTCGTTGCTTGGAGAAGGTTTGGTTGATGTAGATGTTGGAGGAGTTGTTGAAGCTTGGATGTTGGAGAAGCCATAGGTCTTGGATGAGTACTTGGCGTACTTGAAGTCATCTTACACTTGATGCTCCGCCTTTGTAGCTTGATGCACGAGCTCAATGTGGTTGGAGTAGGGTTGGAAGTCGGCGATCTTCTTGATGGGATGATTGAGTCCATTCAAGAATCGTGCCATTATTTGTTCATCATCCTCCGTGACATTGGCTAGAATCATGGCTATCTCCATTTCCTTGTAGTATTCTTCAACACTCTTTGTTCCTTGCTTGAGGAGTTGTAGCTTCTTGAAGAGATCGCATTTTTTAGTAGGTTGGCACAAAACGTGCTCGCATGACATCCTTCATTTGAGCCCAAGTGGTGATTGGAGGTTCACCTCTTGCTTGTCGGCGCTCAAGGACTTGTTCCCACCATACGAGCTCATAGTCTTGGAACTCAAGTGATGCCATAGCGATCTTCTTCTCTTCCTCATAGTTGTGCAAACGAAAGATTTTGTCAACCTTCAATGCCCATGAAAGGTACTCTTCGGGGTCATTGCTTCCATTGAACTTGGGCATGGTGAATTTTAGCTTTCCATAGCGTTGCTCTTCATTGTGTTGTTGGCGATGGTGATGATGACGCCCTTGACGGTGAGGGTAATCATCCTCATGTTGCTCTTGGCGTGGAGGAAGTCCATGATCAACTTGCTCTTGTTGAACTTGAGGTTGAGGTGGAGCTTGACGAGCTTGTGGAGGAGCTTGTGGAGCTTGACGTTGCACACGCGGTTGGTAGTTCCGCTCTTGGATTTCTTCTCGAAGGGCTTCCTCTTGATTGCACCGTTCGCGATTGCGGTTGGTGATAGCTCGACTTGATTCTTGAAGGGCACGTTGCACCTCAAGAGCTTGTGCTTCTCGTTGTTGTTGTCGGAGTGTCGACTTGAGTGGCTCTGTCTTGAGTATGAGGATGTAGAAGGAGGACGATTCACCAACAAGGCGCGGATCTCGTCCATTCTTGCATCGTTCTCTTGCTTGTGCGTGTCGAGCTTGTTGTCGAAGTAGTCTCTTGTACGTTGCTCGGAGAGTCGTAAGTCGGTGGCGAGGTTGTCGATGCAGTCATTCATTGCTTGTTGCTCTTGATGCAACGCTCGTTATGCACCGAAGAGGTGGCTCTTGGTGACGTATGATGACATGTCGTCGTCTTGCTCGATGAAGAGTGGGTTGGTAGAAGTAGCCTATCCATCATTTCAAGCAAAATGTGAGTGGTAGAAGGAGAAGAACTTATACCAACGTACCTTGACCAATGTTGATGATGAATCAAGTTCACTCAAATGCGGACAATGAAATAACACTATTGGTACCAATTCTTGTCGGTTCTCACACCTACACAAGTAAAAGCTTATGGTGGAGCTTGGTTAGGATGGTGGCAAAAATTTGATGCAATTGAACATGAGATTCAATAATGTTGGAAAAGATTCACAAATTTGCAAATGCAACAAGTAGACCAAGCAAGTAGGGGTACACGGAAACACACACGCAAATAGATAAATGGGATTGTGCAAACCAAAAGTGAGCCAAAATGTGGAATCCACGAAAATGCTCTTGTTGCACAATACTAGAGAGACGCTAGCACGATTGCACAATAGGCGGATACGTAGCTTGTGCACAACCTACTAGGCAAAAATGTAACGATCTCTATCCCAAGTATGCTATATGTATGGTATTTCGGTGCTATGATCCAAGATGATCTTATATGCCAATCTTAATGTAGTATGATGCTACGGTTCTTGCTTATAAGCTCTTTGCTTATCTTTCCTCTTTGCTTAAAAGCATTGGTGGTTCTTTCACTTTTGAGCTCTTTTCTCATGCAAAACTTCACGAACCAAGATAGCAATTGTGTATGCGATGACAACTTTGTGACACACAAGTTGATGCCAAGATATGCACCACGTTGGTATGGTATGTATGCTATGGAGTATGATCACTAATGTGCACAAGTCACGTTGCTGGCAATACTCAATGGCTAGTCTCGATGGGTAAGCTACACAAAAGTAAGGCCATGTGGGGTATCAATGCAATTGCAAGGTATGACAAAGATGTCGTCGAAGTTACCGTCCTTGGCGATGATGAGTAGTCGATGGAGATGAGGGGTGGTGATGGTGACGTCGAACCGTACCTATATAGCCGAAACACAATAGGACACAGGAACCACAACTCAAAATCTCAAAGACCAAAATGTGTCAAAATCAACATAGGAGGTAGCGGTGAGCGGTGGTGGTGTTTGTGGAAAGCGTTGGGGGTATGCGGAAGTAAGCGTGGGCACCGCGGCAAAATTGGGCAGAAGTATGCGGAAATGGGTGCGGGGGATGGAGTTGCTGCTCCCAGGGGCCGGATGTCTTGGCCAGTTGCCGGATGTCCGGTGCGCCAGATGTCCGGTGGACTCGGGGTGGATGTCCGGGCTCTGGATCAGGGACGAACACGATGAACTCCACGGGAAAAATCGCAACTCCGGTGCAAAATTCGGATGAATTGGTGGATGGAAATCGCGGGAGAGATGGGGAAAAGCTAGATCAACTCGATGCAAAGCAGATTCGTGGATCAAATCCAACAAAACTTCATCACACCAACAAATCACAAAAAAAAATTGGGCTATTTTTGGTGGGGATTTTCGGATTTAGGATGAAAACAACAAAATCAAGCTAGAAAACACAGGGTAGGGGCTCCAAAAACGTGATCAACGTGGCTCATGATACCAAGATGATGTAGGGCGGAACCCTAGGGGGCCGATCTTTCACGCTTGGAGCGGATCCTATGGGAGAACACGAGGAACACGGGGATAACACAAGGGAAAACACGGGGAGAAACAAGAGAATCACTCAACCGACAAGTAATCGATCACACAAGGGCTAGATCACCGAAAGCATAAGGTAACACATGATCCAAAATCAAAAAAGGAAGGACATAAAGGGAACCGTTCTTCTCTGTGAGGAGGTCTTGATTGTCTTCTCCGGATGGAGGACTTGAATCCAAATGGATCTTCTCCGAGAAGGCACGATCCCTCACGTGGAGTAGATCTGGTACGGATGAGCAGAGCTCTATCTCTAAATAAGCTATCACAATGCTAACCCTAAAACATACGGGATGAGGGAGTATATATAGTCAAAGGTCGAAGGGGTACATGGGTCACGGCCCAAAGGAGCTGCGCGCAGGCAGAGGGCGCCGGATGTCCGGGCGACGGGCCGAATGTCCGGGCGCTCACGAGGTGCCGGATGCCCGGGCTGGAGGGGCCGGATATCCGGGCCTGTGGAGTTGACTCTTCTGTTCACTGGATGGGTGACGCCGAATGTCCGCTCGGAGGGGTCGGATGTCCGCTGCTTCGGGAGGCGCCGGATGTCCGGGGTGATCGCCGGATGTCCGGGCTGACGGGACAAGCTTCTGTGCTCCCTGGACGCCGGTGCCGGATGTCCGGGATTTAGGCCAGATTTCTGGTGGGGGCCGGATTTCCGGGCTAGACGCCGGATGTCCGGTCCCTGTAGCTTTTTCTACAGATGCCTGGCCTTGTGGATCTCCAGGGGCCGGATGTCCGGGGGCCTGGCCGGATGTCCAGTGCCTGGAGGTTGTTCTTGCCTTCTTCCATTGGTTCTCTTCTTCCATGGACTTTGGGTCTGGACCATCTTCATGTGCATCCTCGGGAGGGTCCTCTTGGTACCTAATCATGCACAACATTCCGGATTGAGGTAGTAGCCATGTCTCGAGAGGATCATATGAGATATCATTAAGGAGAGAAGTCACCTCGGTCTCGAGAGCTCTAGCTCGTGCTCTAGTCATGGGTCCTCTTGGTGCTTGGTGAGGTGATGGAAGGTCCATGGGGATGACCGAAGGATGCTCCGCATCAGCCTGGAGTACCCTCGTATTCAGCCTTAAGCAGGACTTTTTGGCCCTGAAAGTCAAAGAAGGTCATTCGCCGCTGTTTTTCGGACAAGTTTCTGAACCCATTGATAATTCCTTTTGAAGGAAATTCGAGAGATTATGTTGCTTATAGACATTAGCCCCCTGGTAGGGACAAACGTACCTTTCTGTAGATGCTCTATTATCCGGGCAATCTCATTTTGTTGTAAAATGAAGAAACTCGAGCGGCAAAATGCCTTATTATCCTTGTTTTCGCCGGATGCCATGTTGTAACCCATCCGCGTGATAAGCCAAGAACAAAAGGGCATTCCTGGCATTGGTCAATATATATCTGGAAACAATATCTCCACTATAGAGGATAGGAAATTTCGGGGCGGTCTTGCAAAAAGATTGTCGGTGTCAAAACTGGCGGATCTCGGGGAGGGGGTCCCGAACTGTGCGTCTAGGCGGATGGTAACAGGAGACAAGGGACACGATGTTTTTACCCAGGTTCGGGCCCTCTCGATGGAGGTAAAACCCTACTCCTGCTTGATTGATATTGATGATATGGGTAGTACAAGAGTGGATCTACCACGAGATCAAGGAGGCTAAACCCTAGAAGCTAGCCTATGGTATGATTGTTGTAATTGTTGTCGTCCTATGGACTAAAACCCTCCGGTTTATATAGACATTGGAGAGGGCTAGGGTTACACAGAGTCAGTTACAATGGTAGGAGATCTACATATCCGTATTGCCAAGCTTGCCTTCCACGCCAAGGAAAGTCCCATCCGGACACGGGACGAAGTCTTCAATCTTGTATCTTCGTGGTCTTGGAGTCCGGCCGATGATGATAGTTCGGCTATCCAGACACCTCCTAGTCCAGGACTCCCTCAGTAGCCCCTGAACCAGGCTTCAATGACGACGAGTCCGGCGCGCATATTGTCTTCGGCATTGCAAGGCGGGTTCCTCCTCCGAATAATTTATAGAAGATTGTGAACGCCAGGATAGTGTCCGGCTCTGTAAAATAAATTCCACATACCACCGTAGAGAGAATAATATGTACACAAGTTCAATCTGCTGACGTATTTTGTGGCGTGATGTCACACCACTACCAAGCCTTCACTTGAATCGTTTTTATTATACCACCTCAGCGCGTTTAGCGAAGCGGTTTCCTTGGCACGTCTTGTCGAAGCAGAGATCGTGTTCCCCTTATTCCGGGATTCCCATCAATACGGACGTGGGTAACCCAACCGCGCCATTGATTGTGGCGCTTGGGAGATAAGCGAGTTTTACCAGGCCGGTGGGGACGCACAGTTTTCGTCCGCCCATATATAAGGGGATAAGGATCCACCTCTTTTACCTACGCCTTCTTCCTCCTTTGCTTATCCATCTCCGCGCACTCGAGCTCCAGCGCCCATGTCCGCACATCTCACCTCAACCTTCTCCAGCCATGTCCGGAGAGGGAGGCAAGTGGATGGCCTCCTCTGTTACGGAGGGGCACATCGAGAAGCTGCGCAGCGCCGGATACTTGTCCAGCGACATCGCGCACCGGCTGCCCGACGAGGGGCAGCTCATCCCCACCCCCAGGCCCCATGAGAGGGTCGTATTCCTTCCCCACTTCCTCCGCGGACTGGGCTTCCCACTCCACCCCTTCGTCCAGGGGCTCATGTACTACTACGGCCTGGACTTCCACGATCTGGCTCCAAATTTCATCCTCAATATCTCGGCGTTTATCATCGTGTGTGAGGCCTTCCTCTGCATCCAGCCCCACTTCGGCTTGTGGCTAAAGACCTTCAATGTCAAGCCGAAGGTTGTGAAGGGCAGCCAAGTGGAGTGCGGAGGCGCCATGGTGGGCAAAATGCCTAATGTCACCTGGCTCGAGGGCACCTTCGTGGAGTCCATCAAAGGGTGGCAATCGGGGTAGTTCTACATCACCGAGCCGCGTGACCCTAAATGGGCAGCGGCCCCCGAATTCAGATCTAGCATCCCCATGCAGCTCACCTCCTGGAAAGAGAAGGGCTTGCTTTGGGGTAGTTCGGAGGAGGTGACCGGACTCCAGTCCTGTCTCCAGACCCTGGTGAACAAGAAGCTTGAGCTTGTCAACGTGATCCAGGTCATGCTCGTCCACCGGATTCTCCCCTGCCAGCAACGGGACTTTAATTTGTGGGAGTTTGATCCGGCACAGCACTGGACCTTGAGCGGCCTCTTCGACACCACGTACAAAGAGGCCTCGAGGGTGCTGTTCAAGGGCGCCGAAGCTCCCGCATCCGTTACCGAAGATCGCGGATTCAGCTCGCAGTGTCTAGCTGGCGAGGTAAGCTACGTTATCCTTTATGGGACATTCGTTTTTCATAGTTTGACTCTATGCGGGATCTAAACTCCCAATGCCTTTAACAGGACTGCCAGAAGACGTCCGGACAGGTTAACTGTCCGGCTCTCCTTCCAGAAGACCCAGCGGACGCCCGTTTGACAGGGCTGCTGGTCCCGGCACTTTACGTGGTGCCGGAGAAGAAGGCCAAGAAGAAGGCCACAGGAACCCGAAGGAGTTCCCGACGCCTGGTGGTATCGGACTCATCGTCCGATGACTCCGAGGTGGACTCCTCCCCTGAAGACGAGGAGGAGGAGAAAGAGTGATGAGGACATCAATACAATTGTTACACCCACAGCCCCTGCTGCTATACATACTGGACCAATTACTAGAGCTCGTGCACGCCAACTAAATTACCAGGTACTTTCGTTTCTTGGTAATGATTCTAATGTTCATGAGAATATGATGCTGCCTAAATTGGATACATTTGTTTTGCTTACAAATGAAGGGCCTAGCTTGGAGAAGGATGAACATTGGAGCAAGAACAAGCATGGAGATGATGGCATGCGCAAGGGGAACAAGAACGGAGTTACAAGTGATGATTTCAGGACTTTGAAGCCACCATAATGGGTGCATGAAGCCTTGGACGAAATATACAAGATGCCACTTCCTAAATTTCGTCCCGAGGCTATTTTAGGTGCTGCGTCACCTTATTATTGGGCCAGGCCCATGTAATTTCGAAATACATAAGTATAGGCTATTTTTAGAGTCCGTATGTGTGGGGAAACAAGAGATAGGGTTGATTTCGGACCCCTCCACCAAGGGCCACGAAATTTCCCCCTCTTCCTCCATATATACAGCCCTTAGGGCATCGTTTAGACTTTGGGATTTGTTTAGTTAAAAATTAGCCATTGCAACTTCGTGTACTTTGTTTGTGTCCAACGACCAGACCAAGACCGCTTACGGATCCCCACCTTTATCAATACTTCATCTATATTCGCAATATTCAGATTGCTTTATCATATTCTTGCTTGTTCTTCGATTGCTTGCAGGAATAGACCTTCGTGGTCAGGTTGATTGTGCTTCGGCGTGGTCAATAACCTCTCGGAGTTGGTTTAGCGATTGCTAAGGCGCAACGTCGTCCACGTTTGTAGTCGGATCGTCAAAGTCATCTTCACCAAATTGATAGTTATCATCTCATCGAAAGATCGGGACACCCCGCCTCTATCAAGTGGTATCAGATTTCCAGGTTGCTCGGTGAGATTTTACAGTTTTTCGTAGTTTAGATCGAGTCTGTTCTTCATACCTATAGTCCACGAAAAAGCCACAAAAAAAATTAGGGTTAGTTCATCATATCCGAACAAATCTGAGCCTTGCATAATCTTTTTAGGGTTTTGCTTTGTTGAATTTGCGGTTGCATCGTCGTGTCTAGTTGCTGGTCTTAGAGTCTAGTCTTTTAGAGTTTCGAGTTCTGGTCATAAGTTGCCACGCCGCCGCCGCACCATCATCATCGCCCCTGCCATCTACCACCACCGCACCGAATCCGTATCCATCTACCACCACCAATCCGTGTCCATATACCACCACCGATCCATATCCATATACTACCACCGCTACCACCACCGCTGCCATATACCACCACCATATATCCACCACCAATCCGAGTTCTTTGCTTATTAGGTTTGTTTTCAGGATCCATCTAGATTCCGATTCGTGTTTCCTTGCCGGAGTAGGTTTCGGAAAAAAAATTCGAAAACGCATTTTTCGAAAAAAATTCTGGCTATCCTATTTTTAGGTGTTTCTGAGTGTTTTGAGACAGGTGCCATTATAGGAAGTTTTTTTTGACCCGTTTCCAGTTTTTGGGTCCGGGCAGTCAAAAAAAAAATTGGTCGAAAAAATTTCGTGCCCGTCCTGTCAGTTTGAGCTAAGAAGAGTTTTGAGACACTCGCCATTATAGTGATTTTTCGCAAAAAAAAAAGAGCGCAAAAAAAAAGAGCGCAAAAAAAAAGAGCGAAAAAAAAATTCCAGAGTGTGCTTTTCCCTTGTTTACGTGCCGCGCCGTGATTTTGTTAGTGTTCTAGGCTCGCGTCTCTAGCACAGTCTAGCCTAGGACCAGCACAGTACCGTCGTTGAGCGTTTATTCAACTTTGCATCTCTGAATTGATTATTGCTGACCCTTTTTGCTACCATATTATAAGCCTTCCCAGCTCCACATACATCTACGTCGTGCGTTTGACTCTCCCTGGTAATCGCTCTATCCAAGCTTTGAGAGTTTTTGACTACAACGGTTGCCGATCACCGCCTGCTGCTGGGTAAGAACTGGTAAGAATTTGAGATTTGCTTGACGGATTTGTGACACCCACCACCACCACTTGTTCGTAGTCTGTAGGATCATATTCTTGTGTGTTTCTATTGCTGCTAACCATGCCAGGATCACAAGCCGACGAGATTGACAGGGAGAATTTATCGAACAAGGAGCTTCATGATAAATTTCAGCAAATGATGACTGAACAGGTGCAAGATGTGCTGAACAATTTTGAAGAGGCCATGGAGAAGATCACTGGCCTTGAGAAGACGTTCGAAACAAAGCTCGATAACAAGTTTAATGAATTGCTCGCGCGTCTTCCACCACCACCACCCGCTGCACCTAACGCACCTCTCCAACAACAACAACAACGACTACCTCCACGTCGCGAAGCAGACCTCCGCCGAGCAAGCCGTGTTCCTCTTGCGTTTGGCCAAACTGTTGGTGCTGCTGTTGATACTTCTGTGGCTCCTGCTGCTGATGCGGAGGAGGATGATTATGTGGGAGATTATGAGGATGAGGTTGATCAAAATCAACACTACGTGCAGCCACCTGTACCGCCACCAGCAGGTCGACCTCAGGTATATATTCGTAATGGTAGGCCTGCACCACCACCTCAGGTACTGATGAGGACATCAATACAATTGTTACACCCACAGCCCCTGCTGCTATACATACTGGACCAATTACTAGAGCTCGTGCACGCCAACTAAATTACCAGGTACTTTCGTTTCTTGGTAATGATTCTAATGTTCATGAGAATATGATGCTGCCTAAATTGGATACATTTGTTTTGCTTACAAATGAAGGGCCTAGCTTGGAGAAGGATGAACATTGGAGCAAGAACAAGCATGGAGATGATGGCATGCGCAAGGGGAACAAGAACGGAGTTACAAGTGATGATTTCAGGACTTTGAAGCCACCATAATGGGTGCATGAAGCCTTGGACGAAATATACAAGATGCCACTTCATAAATTTCTTCCCGAGGCTATTTTAGGTGCTGCGTCACCTTATTATTGGGCCAGGCCCATGTAATTTCGAAATACATAAGTATAGGCTATTTTTAGAGTCCGTATGTGTGGTGAAACAAGAGATAGGGTTGATTTCGGACCCCTCCACCAAGGGCCACGAAATTCCCCCCTCTTCCTCCATATATACAGCCCTTAGGGCATCGTTTAGACTTTGGGTTTTGTTTAGATTAAAAGTTCGCCATAGCTGCAACTTCGCGTACTTCGTTTGTGTTCAACGACCAGACAAAGGCGTCACAGAACCCCACCTTGATCAATAAAGCTTTCATCTTATATTCGCAATATCCAGATTGCAATCTTAGTTTCTTGCTTGTTCTTCGTTTGCTCGCAGGAAACAGACCCTCGTGGTCAGGTTGATCGTGCTCCGGCGTGGTCAATAACCTCTCGGAGTTGGTTTAGCGATTGCTAAGGCGCGACGTCCTCGCACGTTCGTAGTCGGATCGTCAAAGTCGACTTCCACCAAAGCGATATCCATCATCTCATCGAAAGACGGGACACCTCCGCCTCTATCACTTAGAGTCTAGTCTTTTAGAGTTTCGAGTTCTGGTCATAAGTTGTCACGCCGCCGCCGCACCATCATCATCGCCCCTGCCATCTACCACCACCGCTCCGAATCCGTATCCATATACCACCACCAATCCGTGTCCATATACCACCACCGATCCATATCCATATACTACCACCGCTACCACCACCGCTGCCATATACCACCACCATATATCCACCACCAATCCGAGTTCCTTGCTTATTAGGGTTGTTTTCGAGATCCATCTAGATTCCGATTCGTGTTTCCTTGCCGGAGTAGGTTTCGGAAAAAAAAAAAGAGTCGGGTAGCCACGCTCCGTTTAGGCCCAAAATTTTTCGAAAACGCATTTTTCGAAAAAATTTCTGGCTATCCTATTTTTAGGTGTTTCTGAGTGTTTTGAGACAGGTGCCATTATAGGAAGTTTTTTTTGACCCGTTTCCAGTTTTTGGGTCCGGGCAGTCGAAAAAAAAAAATTGGTCGAAAAAATTTCGTGCCCATCCTGTCAGTTTGAGCTAGGAAGAGTTTTGAGACACTCGCCATTATAGTGATTTTTCGCAAAAAAAAAAGCAGCGCAAAAAAAAAGAGCGCAAAAAAAAAAGAGCGAAAAAAAAAATTCAGAGTGTGCTTTTCCCTTGTTTACGTGCCGCGCCGTGATTTTGTTAGTGTTCTAGGCTCGCGTCTCTAGCACAGTCTAGCCTAGGACCAGCACAGTACCGTCGTTGAGCGTTTATTCAACTTTGCATCTCTGAATTGATTATTGCTGACCCTTTTTGCTACCATATTATAAGCCTTCCCAGCTCCACATACATCTACGTCGTTCGTTTGACTCTCCCTGGTAATCGCTCTATCCAAGCTTTGAGAGTTTTTGACTACAACGGTTGCCGATCACCGCCTGCTGCTGGGTAAGAACTGGTAAGAATTTGAGATTTGCTTGACGGATTTGTGACACCCACCACCACCACTTGTTCGTAGTCTGTAGGATCATATTCTTGTGTGTTTCTATTGCTGCTAACCATGCCAGGATCACAAGCCGACGAGATTGACTGGGAGAATTTATCGAACAAGGAGCTTCATGATAAGTTTCAGCAAATGATGACTGAACAGGTGCAAGATGTGCTGAACAATTTTGAAGAGGCCATGGAGAAGATCACTGGCCTTGAGAAGACGTTCGAAACAAAGCTCGATAACAAGTTTAATGAATTGCTCGCGCGTCTTCCACCACCACCCCCCGCTGCACCTAACGCACCTCTCCAACAACAACAACAACGACTACCTCCACGTCGCGAAGCAGACCTCCGCCGAGCAAGCCGTGTTCCTCTTGCGTTTGGCCAAACTGTTGGTGCTGCTGTTGATACTTCTGTGGCTCCTGCTGCTGATGCGGAGGAGGATGATTATGTGGGAGATTATGAGGATGAGGTTGATCAAAATCAACACTACGTGCAGCCACCTGTACCACCAGCAGCAGGTCGACCTCAGGTATATATTCGTAATGGTAGGCCTGCACCACCACCTCAGGTACGAGATGATGTCCATATTCCTAAACTGAAATTGAATATTCCACCATTTGAGGGTAGATATGTTCCTGATATATATCTTACTTGGGAGTTAGAAACTGAACAACGATTTACATGTTTACAATATCCTGAGGAGAGACGAGTTGCTGCTGCTGTTTGTGCTTTCACTAGTTTTGCATGTGTATGGTGGTCTGAACATTGTAGATTATATCCTATTCCAACTACTTGGGTTGCTTTGAAAACTGCTATGCGTACGCGTTGGGTTCCACCATATTATCAACGTGAATTGCTTCAAAAATTGCAGCATTTAAGACAAGGGAAAAATTCTGTAGAAGAATATTATCAGGAATTACAAACTGGCATGATTAGATGTGGTATTGTTGAGGAGAATGAAGCTATGCTTGCACGTTTTCTGGGTGGATTAAATAGAGAGATTCAGACCATTCTAGACTATAAGGAGTATACTAATATCACTCGTTTATTCCATCTTGCTTGTAAAGCTGAACGTGAAGTGCAGGATCGACAAGCATTGGAACGAACTAACTTTTCTGCAGGCCGACCTTCATCATGGACACCATGTGCATCTTCTACTTCAACTGCGCCAGCACCTCCATCCGGTGCCACCTCCAGCCGTGATACAAGTAAACAGGCACAACCACCATTATCTGCCAAGAGCGCACCTGCGGGGCCTGCACAGCGTTCTTCTTCTTCCATGGCATCAACAGGGCACACAAGTGATATTATTTGTCGTCGTTGTAAGGGAGGAGGTCATTATGCGAGAGAATGCAAATCTCCGCGTGTGATGATTGCTACCGCGGATGGTGGATATGAGTCCGCTAGTGACTATGATGAGGAGACTTTGGCTCTTATTACACGTGAAGAACATGGTGGAGATGATTCTGATCATGAGACGCAATACATGGCTCCTGAAGACGCTGACAGGTATGAATGTTTAGTTGCTCAACGTGTTTTGAGTGTGCAGGTCACACAAGCTGAGCAAAATCAGAGGCACAATTTGTTCCATACCAAGGGAGTTGTGAAGGAACGTTCTGTGCGCGTTATAATAGACGGAGGGAGCTTCAACAACTTGGCTAGCATGGAGATGGTGGAGAAGCTTTCTCTCACCACAAGACCACATCCACATCCTTACTACATCCAATGGTTCAACAACAGCGGCAAGGTTAAGGTAACACGTACTGTTCGTGTGCATTTTAGTATCTCTACATATGCTGATTATGTTGATTGTGATGTGGTACCTATGCAAGCATGTTCCTTATTACTTGGTAGACCATGGCAATTTGATAAAAATTCTGTACACCATGGTAGAAACAATCACTATACTCTTGTTCATAAGGATAAAAATATTACTTTGCTTCCTATGACTCCTGATTCCATTTTGAAAGATGATATTAATAGAGCTAATAAAGCAAAACAGGAGACGAATAAGAGTGAAAATCAGATTGTGGCAAAAGAATTTGAGCAACAAATGAAGCCTAACAATAAACCATCTAGTGTTGCTTCTGAAATTAAATTGAAAAGTGCATGTTTATTTGCCACCAAATCTGATATTGATGAGCTAGTTTTCGGCAAATCTGTTTGCTATGCTTTTGTGTGCAAAGAGGCATTATTTTCATTCGAGGACGTGCCTTCCTCTTTGCCTCCTGCTGTCACTAACATTTTGCAGGAGTTCGCTGACGTCTTTCCACAAGACGTGCCACCGGGATTACCGCCTATTCGAGGGATTGAGCATCAGATTGACTTAATTCCCGGTGCTTCACTGCCAAACCGTGCACCATACCGTACCAATCCAGAGGAGACGAAGGAGATTATGCGTCAAGTACAAGAGCTTCTCGATAAAGGTTATATACGCGAATCCCTTAGTCCTTGTGCTGTTCCTATTATTCTAGTGCCGAAAAAGGATGGTACATCACGTATGTGTGTTGATTGTAGAGGCATTAATAATATTACTATTTGTTATCGTCATCCTATTCCTAGGCTCGATGATATGCTTGATGAATTGAGTGGCTCTACAACATTCTCCAAAGTTGATTTGCGTAGTGGATACCATCAAATTCGTATGAAGTTGGGGGATGAATGGAAAACAACATTTAAAACTAAGTTTGGATTATATGAGTGGTTAGTCATGCCTTTTGGGTTAACTAATGCGCCTAGTACTTTCATGAGATTAATGAACGAAGTTTTATGTGCTTTCATTGGACGATTTGTGGTAGTTTACTTTGATGACATACTGATTTATAGCAGATCTTTGGAAGAACATTTGGAACATTTACGTGCTGTTTTTATTGCTCTACGTGATGCACGTTTGTTTGGTAACCTTGGGAAGTGCACCTTTTGCACCGACCGAGTATCTTTTCTTGGCTATGTTGTTACTCCACAGGGAATTGAAGTTGACAAAGCCAAGATTGAAGCTATTGAGAGTTGGCCGCAGCCCAAAACGGTCACACAAGTGAGGAGTTTTCTTGGCCTCGCTGGATTCTATAGGCGTTTTGTGAGAGATTTCAGCACCATTGCTGCACCTCTCAACGAGCTTACAAAGAAGGATGTGCCTTTTGTTTGGGGTACCGCACAGGAAGAAGCCTTCACGGTATTGAAAGATAAGTTGACACATGCTCCTTTACTCCAACTTCCTGATTTTAATAAGACTTTTGAGCTTGAATGTGATGCTAGTGGAATTGGATTAGGAGGTGTGTTATTACAAGATGGCAAACTTGTTGCATACTTTTCTGAAAAATTGAGTGGGCCTAGTCTGAATTATTCTACTTATGATAAAGAATTATATGCTCTTGTTTGGACTTTAGAAACATGGCAACATTATTTATGGCCCAAAGAATTTGTTATACATTCTGATCATGAATCTTTGAAACATATTAAAAGTCAAGCTAAACTGAATCGTAGACATGGTAAATGGGTTGAATTCATTGAGACTTTCCCTTATGTCATTAAACACAAGAAGGGAAAAGAAAATGTTATTGCTGATGCATTGTCTCGTCGCTATACTATGCTTTCACAACTTGACGTCAAAATATTTGGTTTGGAGACCATCAAAGATCAATATGTGCATGATGCTGATTTTAAAGATGTAATGCAGAATTGTAAAGAAGGAAGAATGTGGAACAAGTTTGTCGTTAACGATGGATTTGTGTTTCGTGCTAACAAGCTATGCATTCCAGCTAGCTCCGTTCGTCTTTTGTTGTTGCAGGAGGCGCATGGAGGAGGATTAATGGGACACTTTGGCGTGAAGAAGACGGAGGACGTACTTGCTACACATTTCTTTTGGCCAAAGATGAGACGGGATGTTGAGCGTTTTATTGCTCGATGCACTACATGTCAAAAAGCTAAGTCACGACTCAATCCTCATGGTTTATATATGCCTTTGCCTGTACCTAGTGTTCCTTGGGAGGATATATCTATGGACTTTGTTTTAGGTTTACCTCGAACAAAGAAGGGGCGGGATAGCATATTTGTTGTCGTGGATAGATTCTCGAAAATGGCACACTTTATACCATGTCATAAAAGCGATGATGCTGTTAATGTTGCTGATTTGTTCTTTCGTGAAATTATTCGCTTGCATGGTGTGCCAAATACTATTGTTTCAGATCGTGATACTAAATTTCTTAGCCACTTTTGGAGATGTTTATGGGCTAAGTTGGGGACTAAACTGCTTTTTAGTACTACTTGTCACCCCCAAACTGATGGACAAACTGAAGTAGTCAATAGAACGTTGTCTACTATGCTTAGGGCTGTTTTGAAGAATAATAAGAAAATGTGGGAGGAATGCTTGCCTCATATTGAATTTGCTTATAATCGTTCATTGCATTCTACTACTAAGATGTGCCCTTTTGAAGTTGTGTATGGTTTCCTACCTCGTGCACCTATTGATTTGTTGCCTCTTCCATCTTCGGAGAAGGTTAATTTTGATGCTAAACAACATGCTGAATTGATTTTAAAAATGCATGAGTGAACTAGGGAAAACATTGAGCGCATGAATGCTAAATATAAACTTGCTGGAGATAAGGGTAGAAAACATGTTGTGTTTGCACCTGGAGATCTTGTTTGGTTACATTTGCGTAAGGATAGATTTCCTGATTTGCGCAAATCAAAGTTAATGCCACGTGCTGATGGTCCCTTTAAGGTGTTAGAGAAAATAAATGATAATGCATATAAACTTGAGCTGCCTGCAGATTTTGTGGTTAGTCCCACTTTTAACATTGCAGATTTGAAGCCTTATTTGGGTGAGGAAGATGAACTTCCATCGAGGACGACTTCATTTCAAGAAGGGGAGGATGATGAGGACATCAATACAATTGTTACACCCACAGCCCCTGCTGCTATACATACTGGACCAATTACTAGAGCTCGTGCACGCCAACTAAATTACCAGGTACTTTCGTTTCTTGGTAATGATTCTAATGTTCATGAGAATATGATGCTGCCTAAATTGGATACATTTGTTTTGCTTACAAATGAAGGGCCTAGCTTGGAGAAGGATGAACCTTGGAGCAAGAACAAGCATGGAGATGATGGCATGCGCAAGGGAAACAAGAACGGAGTTACAAGTGATGATTTCAGGACTTTGAAGCCACCATAATGGGTGCATGAAGCCTTGGACGAAATATACAAGATGCCACTTCATAAATTTCGTCCCGAGGCTATTTTAGGTGCTGCGTCACATTATTATTGGGCCAGGCCCATGTAATTTCGAAATACATAAGTATAGGCTATTTTTAGAGTCCGTATGTGTGGGGAAACAAGAGATAGGGTTGATTTCGGACCCCTCCACCAAGGGCCACGAAATTCCCCCCTCTTGCTCCATATATACAGCCCTTAGGGCATCGTTTAGACTTTGGGTTTTGTTTAGATTAAAAGTTCGCCATAGCTGCAACTTCGCGTACTTCGTTTGTGTTCAACGACCAGACAAAGGCGTCACAGAACCCCACCTTGATCAATAAAGCTTTCATCTTGTATTCACAATATCCAGATTGCAATCTTAGTTTCTTGCTTGTTCTTCGTTTGCTCGCAGGAAACAGACCCTCGTGGTCAGGTTGATCGTGCTCCGGCGTGGTCAATAACCTCTCGGAGTTGGTTTAGCGATTGCTAAGGCGCGACGTCCTCGCACGTTCGTAGTCGGATCGTCAAAGTCGACTTCCACCAAAGCGAAATCCACCATCTCATCGAAAGATGGGACACCTCCGCCTCTATCAGTACCTGATAATTTAATTGGCGTGCGCGAGCTCTAGTAATTGGTCCCGTATATGTAGCAGTAGGGGCTGTGGGTGTAACATTGGTATTGATGTCCTCATCATCCTCCCCTTCTTGAAATGAAGTCCTCCTCGACGGAAACTCATCTTCCTCACCCAAATAAGGCTTCAAATCTGCAATGTTAAAAGTGGGACTAACCCCAAAATCTGCAGGCAGCTCAAGTTTATATGCATTATCATTTATTTTCTCTAACACCTTAAAGGGACCATCAGCACGTGGCATTAGCTTTGATTTGCGCAAATCAGGAAATCTATCCTTACGCAAATGTAACCAAACAAGATCTCCAGGTGCAAACACAACATGTTTTCTACCCTTATCTCCAGCAAGTTTATATTTAGCATTCATACGCTCAATGTTTTCCTTAGTTAACTCATGCATTTTTAAAATCAATTCAGCACGTTGTTTAGCATCAAAATTAACCTTCTCCGAAGATGGAAGAGGCAACAAATCAATAGGTGCACGAGGTAGGAAACCATACACAACTTCAAAAGGGCACATCTTGGTAGTAGAATGCAATGAACGATTATAAGCAAATTCAATATGAGGCAAGCTTTCCTCCCACATTTTCTTATTATTCTTCAAAACAGCCCTAAGCATAGTAGACAACGTTCTATTGACTACTTCAGTTTGTCCATCAGTTTGGGGGTGACAAGTAGTACTAAAAAGCAGTTTAGTCCCCAACTTAGCCCATAAACATCTCCAAAAGTGGCTAAGAAATTTAGTATCACGATCTGAAACAATAGTATTTGGCACACCATGCAAGCGAATAATTTCACGAAAGAACAAATCAGCAACATTAACAGCATCATCGCTTTTATGACATGGTATAAAGTGTGCCATTTTCGAGAATCTATCCACGACAACAAATATGCTATCCCTCCCCTTCTTTGTTCGAGGTAAACCTAAAACAAAGTCCATAGATATATCCTCCCAAGGAACACTAGGTACAGGCAAAGGGATATATAAACCATGAGGATTGAGTCGTGACTTAGCTTTTTGACATGTAGTGCAGCGAGCAATAAAACGCTCAACATCCCGTCTCATCTTTGGCCAAAAGAAATGTGTAGCAAGTACGTCCTCCGTCTTCTTCACGCCAAAGTGTCCCATTAATCCTCCTCCATGCGCCTCCTGCAACAACAAAAGACGAACGGAGCTAGCTGGAATGCATAGCTTGTTAGCACGAAACACAAATCCATCGTTAACAACAAACTTGTTCCACATTCTTCCTTCTTTACAATTCTGCATTACATCTTTAAAATCAGCATCATGCACATATTGATCTTTGATGGTCTCCAAACCAAATATTTTGAAGTCAAGTTGTGAAAGCATAGTGTAGCGACGAGACAATGCACCAGCAATAACATTTTCTTTTCCCTTCTTGTGTTTAAAGACATAAGGGAAAGTCTCAATGAATTCAACCCATTTAGCATGTCTACGATTCAGTTTAGCTTGACTTTTAATATGTTTCAAAGATTCATGATCAGAATGTATAACAAATTCTTTGGGCCATAAATAATGTTGCCATGTTTCTAAAGTCCGAACAAGAGCATATAATTCTTTATCATAAGTAGAATAATTCAGACTAGGCCCACTCAATTTTTCAGAAAAGTATGCAACAGGTTTGCCATCTTGTAATAACACACCTCCTAATCCAATTCCACTAGCATCACATTCAAGCTCAAAAGTCTTATTAAAATCAGGAAGTTGGAGTAAAGGAGCATGTGTCAACTTATCTTTCAATACCGTGAAGGCTTCTTCCTGTGCGGTACCCCAAAGAAAAGGCACATCTTTCTTTGTAAGCTCATTGAGAGGTGCAGCAATGGTGCTGAAATCTCTCACAAAACACCTATAGAATCCAGCGAGGCCAAGAAAACTCCTCACTTATGTGACCGTTTTGGGTTGCGGCCAACTCTCAATAGCTTCAATCTTGGCTTTATCAACTTCAATTCCCTGTGGAGTAACAACATAGCCAAGAAAAGATACTCGGTCGGTGCAAAAGGTGCACTTCCCAAGGTTACCAAACAAACGTGCATCACGTAGAGCAATAAAAACAGCACGTAAATGTTCCAAATGTTCTTCCAAAGATCTGCTATAAATCAATATGTCATCAAAGTAAACTACCACAAATCGTCCAATGAAAGCACGTAAAACTTCGTTCATTAATCTCATGAAAGTACTAGGTGCATTAGTTAACCCAAAAGGCATGACTAACCACTCATATAATCCAAACTTAGTTTTGAATGCGGTTTTCCATTCATCTCCCAATTTCATACGAATTTGATGGTATCCACTACGTAAATCAACTTTGGAGAATATTGTAGAGCCACTCAATTCATCAAGCATATCATCTAGCCTAGGAATAGGATGACGATAACGAATAGTAATATTATTAATGCCTCTACAATCAACACACATACGTGATGTACCATCCTTTTTCGGCACTAGAATAATAGGAACAGCACAAGGACTAAGGGATTCGCGTATATAACCTTTGTCGAGAAGCTCTTGTACTTGACGCATAATCTCCTTCGTCTCCTCTGGATTTGATGAGGACATCAATACAATTGTTACACCCACAGCCCCTGCTGCTATACATACTGGACCAATTACTAGAGCTCGTGCACGCCAACTAAATTACCAGGTACTTTCGTTTCTTGGTAATGATTCTAATGTTCATGAGAATATGATGCTGCCTAAATTGGATACATTTGTTTTGCTTACAAATGAAGGGCCTAGCTTGGAGAAGGATGAACATTGGAGCAAGAACAAGCATGGAGATGATGGCATGCGCAAGGGGAACAAGAACGGAGTTACAAGTGATGATTTTAGGACTTTGAAGCCACCATAATGGGTGCATGAAGCCTTGGACGAAATATACAAGATGCCACTTCCTAAATTTCGTCCCGAGGCTATTTTAGGTGCTGCGTCACCTTATTATTGGGCCAGGCCCATGTAATTTCGAAATACATAAGTATAGGCTATTTTTAGAGTCCGTATGTGTGGGGAAACAAGAGATAGGGTTGATTTCGGACCCCTCCACCAAGGGCCACGAAATTTCCCCCTCTTCCTCCATATATACAGCCTTTAGGGCATCGTTTAGACTTTGGGATTTGTTTAGTTAAAAGTTAGCCATTGCAACTTCATGTACTTTGTTTGTGTCCAACGACCAGACCAAGACCGCTTACGGATCCCCACCTTTATCAATACTTCATCTATATTCGCAATATTCAGATTGCTTTATCATATTCTTGCTTGTTCTTTGATTGCTTGCAGGAATAGACCTTCGTGGTCAGGTTGATTGTGCTTCGGCGTGGTCAATAACCTCTCGGAGTTGGTTTAGCGATTGCTAAGGCGCAACGTCGTCCACGTTTGTAGTCGGATCGTCAAAGTCATCTTCACCAAATTGATAGTTATCATCTCATCGAAAGATCGGGACACCCCGCCTCTATCAACGAGGCCTCTCCCCAAGCGGGGGGAGAGAAGAAGAGGAAGGCCTCCCTAGCGAGGGAGGCCGAAGGGTCCAAGAAGGGAAGGACCCTTCCTCCGGACTGCTCCGCCAACGCCGGCGACGGCGACGAGGAGTGGCCCTCAAGGGCCAAGCCCCTGGCAAGATCGTAAGTATCCGGATTCCTGGATGATTTATAATTTTTCTTTTTGCCACGCGGTGTCTTTCTAATGCCGCATACAACCTGTAGTCCGGCCAAGGACGATCTTCCCGCTTCGTCGAGCGGGTCCTTGGGCACGTCGGATATGGATTCCATTCCGACCGCCTCCACCCCTCGTGACGCTGACGACGCCGAGGTGGGATCCTAGGAGGGGACCCAACAGGAGGGGGAGGCTCCGGAGGTGCCGCAGGGCAACCTCCCGGACTTCGCACCGGACTCCGCACCGGAACCTGCAGTGGTTCCGGAGTCCGGCAGGCGGCCCCTTCGTAAGAAGGGCAAGACTGTGACACCGGCGGCCTCCGTCCAACCGGAGGCACCGGATATCCTGTTGGAGGCGCTCAACGGCGCTTCCATCGAAGAAGAACATCGCACTATCATGAGTGCGGTGATTCAGAAGGTTCAGCTCGCCAAGAGCGGGCTGACCGAAGCCTGCAGCAGCCTTCTAACAGGCTTTGAGGTAAGAATTTTAAGACATGTAATATAATACCGCATAGACAGTAGCCCCTGATTGATGAGGACATCAATACAATTGTTACACCCACAGCCCCTGCTGCTATACATACTGGACCAATTACTAGAGCTCGTGCACGCCAACTAAATTACCAGGTACTTCCGTTTCTTGGTAATGATTCTAATGTTCATGAGAATATGATGCTGCCTAAATTGGATACATTTGTTTTGCTTACAAATGAAGGGCCTAGCTTGGAGAAGGATGAACATTGGAGCAAGAACAAGCATGGAGATGATGGCATGCGCAAGGGAAACAAGAACGGAGTTACAAGTGATGATTTCAGGACTTTGAAGCCACCATAATGGGTGCATGAAGCCTTGGACGAAATATACAAGATGCCACTTCATAAATTTCGTCCCGAGGCTATTTTAGGTGCTGCGTCACCTTATTATTGGGCTAGGCCCATGTAATTTCGAAATACATAAGTATAGGCTATTTTTAGAGTCCGTATGTGTGGGGAAACAAGAGATAGGGTTGATTTCGGACCCCTCCACCAAGGGCCACGAAATTTCCCCCCTCTTCCTCCATATATACAGCCCTTAGGGCATCGTTTAGACTTTGGGTTTTGTTTAGATTAAAAGTTCGCCATAGCTGCAACTTCGCGTACTTCGTTTGTGTTCAACGACCAGACAAAGGCGTCACAGAACCCCACCTTGATCAATAAAGCTTTCATCTTATATTCGCAATATCCAGATTGCAATCTCAGTTTCTTGCTTGTTCTTCGTTTGCTCGCAGGAAACAGACCCTCGTGGTCAGGTTGATCGTGCTCCGGCGTGGTCAATAACCTCTCGGAGTTGGTTTAGCGATTGCTAAGGCGCGACGTCCTCGCACGTTCGTAGTCGGATCGTCAAAGTCGACTTCCACCAAAGCGAAATCCACCATCTCATCGAAAGACGGGACACCTTTGCCTCTATCACTCCCCTTCTTGAAATGAAGTCGTCCTCGATGGAAGTTCATCTTCCTCACCCAAATAAGGCTTCAAATCTGCAATGTTAAAAGTGGGACTAACCCCAAAATCTGCAGGCAGCTCAAGTTTATATGCATTATCATTTATTTTCTCTAACACCTTAAAGGGACCATCAGCACGTGGCATTAACTTTGATTTGCGCAAATCAGGAAATCTATCCTTACGCAAATGTAACCAAACAAGATCTCCAGGTGCAAACACAACATGTTTTCTACCCTTATCTCCAGCAAGTTTATATTTAGCATTCATACGCTCAATGTTTTCCTTAGTTAACTCATGCATTTTTAAAATCAATTCAGCACGTTGTTTAGCATCAAAATTAACCTTCTCCGAAGATGGAAGAGGCAACAAATCAATAGGTGCACGAGGTAGGAAACCATACACAACTTCAAAAGGGCACATCTTAGTAGTAGAATGCAATGAACGATTATAAGCAAATTCAATATGAGGCAAGCATTCCTCCCACATTTTCTTATTATTCTTCAAAACAGCCCTAAGCATAGTAGACAACGTTCTATTGACTACTTCAGTTTGTCCATCAGTTTGGGGGTGACAAGTAGTACTAAAATGCAAGCGAATAATTTCACGAAAGAACAAATCAGCAACATTAACAGCATCATCGCTTTTATGACATGGTATAAAGTGTGCCATTTTCGAGAATCTATCCACGACAACAAATATGCTATCCCTCCCCTTCTTTGTTCGAGGTAAACCTAAAACAAAGTCCATAGATATATCCTCCCAAGGAACACTAGGTACAGGCAAAGGCATATATAAACCATGAGGATTGAGTCGTGACTTAGCTTTTTGACATGTAGTGCATCGAGCAATAAAACGCTCAACATCCCGTCTCATCTTTGGCCAAAAGAAATGTGTAGCAAGTACGTCCTCCGTCTTCTTCACGCCAAAGTGTCCCATTAATCCTCCTCCATGCGCCTCCTGCAACAACAAAAGACGAACGGAGCTAGCTGGAATGCATAGCTTGTTAGCACGAAACACAAATCCATCGTTAACGACAAACTTGTTCCACATTCTTCCTTCTTTACAATTCTGCATTACATCTTTAAAATCAGCATCATGCACATATTGATCTTTGATGGTCTCCAAACCAAATATTTTGACGTCAAGTTGTGAAAGCATAGTATAGCGACGAGACAATGCATCAGCAATAACATTTTCTTTTCCCTTCTTGTGTTTAATGACATAAGGGAAAGTCTCAATGAATTCAACCCATTTACCATGTCTACGATTCAGTTTAGCTTGACTTTTAATATGTTTCAAAGATTCATGATCAGAATGTATAACAAATTCTTTGGGCCATAAATAATGTTGCCATGTTTCTAAAGTCCAAACAAGAGCATATAATTCTTTATCATAAGTAGAATAATTCAGACTAGGCCCACTCAATTTTTCAGAAAAGTATGCAACAAGTTTGCCATCTTGTAATAACACACCTCCTAATCCAATTCCACTAGCATCACATTCAAGCTCAAAAGTCTTATTAAAATCAGGAAGTTGGAGTAAAGGAGCATGTGTCAACTTATCTTTCAATACCGTGAAGGCTTCTTCCTGTGCGGTACCCCAAACAAAAGGCACATCCTTCTTTGTAAGCTCGTTGAGAGGTGCAGCAATGGTGCTGAAATCTCTCACAAAACGCCTATAGAATCCAGCGAGGCCAAGAAAACTCCTCACTTGTGTGACCGTTTTGGGCTGCGGCCAACTCTCAATAGCTTCAATCTTGGCTTTGTCAACTTCAATTCCCTGTGGAGTAACAACATAGCCAAGAAAAGATACTCGGTCGGTGCAAAAGGTGCACTTCCCAAGGTTACCAAACAAACGTGCATCACGTTGAGCAATAAAAACAGCACGTAAATGTTCCAAATGTTCTTCCAAAAAAAGAGAGAAGAAAAAAAAACAAAAAAATCGGCACAAACTTTTTCAGAGGAAAGTTGGAGACAAAGTTGTTGATATATCCTGCTTGGCTGTTGTTTCACCTCATTATCTTCACTGCTGTTGTGATCTTCACTTATATCTTGCTGTCAAGAGCTACTTAGTATCCTTCATTGATGCTAGTTGTGCTACGCCGTGACCTCATTAGTGTTCTAGGCTCGCGTCTCTAGTCCGGTCTAGCCTAGGACCAGCACAGTATCGTCGTTGAGCGTTTATTCAACATTGCATCTTTGAATTGATTATTGCTAATCTTTTGCTACCATATATAGCCAACCCAGCTCCACATATTTCTACACCGTGTATACGTACGCTCCCCTGGCAATCGCTTTACTCAATATTCGGAGTTACTTGACACCGCTGGTTGCCGATCACCGCCTGCTGCATGGTAAGAACTTGTAAGACATTGATATTTGCTTTACTGTGAGCGTTTTACCACCACATCCTAGTAGTTATAGGAACATTATTTTTGGGTTTTGTTTAGATTAAAAGTTCGCCATAGCTGCAACTTCGCGTACTTCGTTTGTGTTCAACGACCAGACAAAGGCGTCACAGAACCCCACCTTGATCAATAAAGCTTTCATCTTATATTCGCAATATCCAGATTGCAATCTTAGTTTCTTGCTTGTTCTTCGTTTGCTCGCAGGAAACAGACCCTCGTGGTCAGGTTGATCGTGCTCCGGCGTGGTCAATAACCTCTCGGAGTTGGTTTAGCGATTGCTAAGGCGCGACGTCCTCGCACGTTCGTAGTCGGATCGTCAAAGTCGACTTCCACCAAAGCGAAATCCACCATCTCATCGAAAGACGGGACACCTTTGCCTCTATCAAGTGGTATCAGATTTCCAGGTTGCTCGGTGAGATTTTACAGTTTTTCGTAGTTTAGATCGAGTCTGTCTTCATACCTATAGTCCACGAAAAAGCCACAAAAAAATTTAGGGTTAGTTCATCATATCCGAACCAATCTGAGCCTTTGCATAATCTTTTTAGGGTTTTGCTTTGTTGAATTTGCGGTTGCATCATCGGTCTAGTTGCTGGTCTTAGAGTCTAGTCTTTTAGAGTTTCGAGTTCTGGTCATAAGTTGTCACGCCGCCGCCGCACCATCATCATCGCCCCTGCCATCTACCACCACCGCTCCGAATCCGTATCCATATACCACCACCAATCCGTGTCCATATACCACCACCGATCCATATCCATATACTACCACCGCTACCACCACCGCTGCCATATACCACCACCATATATCCACCACCAATCCGAGTTCCTTGCTTATTAGGTTTGTTTTCGAGATCCATCTAGTTTCCAATTCGTGTTTCCTTGCCGGAGTAGGTTTCGGAAAAAAAAGAGTCGGGTAGCCACGCTCCATTTAGGCCCAAAATTTTTCGAAAACGCATTTTTCGAAAAAATTTCTGGCTATCCTATTTTTAGGTGTTTCTGAGTGTTTTGAGACAGGTGCCATTATAGGAAGTTTTTTTTGACCCGTTTCCAGTTTTTGGGTCCGGGCAGTCAAAAAAAAAAATTGGTCGAAAAAATTTCGTGCCCATCCTGTCCGTTTGAGCTAAGAAGAGTTTTGAGACACTCGCCATTATAGTGATTTTTCACAAAAAAAAAAAGAGCGAAAAAAAATTCCAGAGTGTGCTTTTCCCTTGTTTACGTGTTGCGCCGTGATTTTGTTAGTGTTCTAGGCTCGCGTCTCTAGCACAGTCTAGCCTAGGACCAGCACAGTACCGTCGTTGAGCGTTTATTCAACTTTGCATCTCTGAATTGATTATTGCTGACCCTTTTTGCTACCATATTATAAGCCTTCCCAGCTCCACATACATCTACGTCGTGCGTTTGACTCTCCCTGGTAATCGCTCTATCCAAGCTTTGAGAGTTTTTGACTACAACGGTTGCCGATCACCGTCTGCTGCTGGGTAAGAACTGGTAAGAATTTGAGATTTGCTTGACGGATTTGTGACACCCACCACCACCACTTGTTCGTAGTCTGTAGGATCATATTCTTGTGTGTTTCTATTGCTGCTAACCATGCCTGGATCACAAGCCGACGAGATTGACTGGGAGAATTTATCGAACAAGGAGCTTCATGATAAGTTTCAGCAAATGATGCCTGAACAGGTGCAAGATGTGCTGAACAATTTTGAAGAGGCCATGGAGAAGATCACTGGCCTTGAGAAGACGTTCGAAACAAAGCTCGATAACAAGTTTAATGAATTGCTCGCGCGTCTTCCACCACCACCACCCGCTGCACCTAACGCACCTCTCCAACAACAACAACAACGACTACCTCCACATCGCGAAGCAGACCTCCGCCGAGCAAGCCGTGTTCCTCTTGCGTTTGGCCAAACTGTTGGTGCTGCTGTTGATACTTCTGTGGCTCCTGTTGCTGATGTGGAGGAGGATGATTATGTGGGAGATTATGAGGATGAGGTTGATCAAAATCAACACTACGTGCAGCCACCTGTACCACCAGCAGCAGGTCGACCTCAGGTATATATTCGTAATGGTAGGCCTGCACCACCACCTCAGGTACGAGATGATGTCCATATTCCTAAACTGAAATTGAATATTCCACCATTTGAGGGTAGATATGTTCCTGATATATATCTTACTTGGGAGTTAGAAACTGAACAACGATTTACATGTTTACAATATCCTGAGGAGAGACGAGTTGCTGCTGCTGTTTGTGCTTTCACTAGTTTTGCATGTGTATGGTGGTCTGAACATTGTAGATTATATCCTATTCCAACTACTTGGGCTGCTTTGAAAACTGCTATGCGTACGCGTTGGGTTCCACCATATTATCAACGTGAATTGCTTCAAAAATTGCAGCGTTTAAGACAAGGAAAAAATTCTGTAGAAGAATATTATCAGGAATTACAAACTTGCATGATTAGATGTGGTATTGTTGAGGAGAATGAAGCTATGCTTGCACGTTTTCTGGGTGGATTAAATAGAGAGATTCAGACCATTCTAGACTATAAGGAGTATACTAATATCACTCGTTTATTCCATCTTGCTTGTAAAGCTGAACGTGAAGTGCAGGATCGACAAGCATTGGGGCGAACTAACTTTTCTGCAGGCCGACCTTCATCATGGACACCACGTGCATCTTCTACTTCAACTGCACCAGCACCTCCATTAGGTGCCACCTCCAGCCGTGATACAAGAAAACAGGCACAACCACCATTATCTGCCAAGAGTGCACCTGCGGGGCCTACACAGCGTTCTTCTTCTTCCATAGCATCAACAGGGCACACAAGTGATATTATTTGTCGTCGTTGTAAGGGAGGAGGTCATTATGCGAGAGAATGCAAATCTCCGCGTGTGATGATTGCTACCGCGGATGGTGGATATGAGTCCGCTAGTGACTATGATGAGGAGACATTAGCTCTTATTACACGTGAAGAACATGGTGGAGATGATTCTGATCATGAGACGCAATACATGGCTCCTGAAGACGCTGACAGGTATGAATGTTTAGTTGCTCAACGTGTTTTGAGTGTGCAGGTCACACAAGCGGAGCAAAATCAGAGGCACAATTTGTTCCATACCAAGGGAGTTGTGAAGGAACGTTCTGTGCGCGTCATCATAGACGGAGGGAGCTGCAACAACTTGGCTAGCATGGAGATGGTGGAGAAGCTTTCTCTCACCACAAGACCACATCCACATCCTTACTACATCCAATGGTTCAACAACAGCGGCAAGGTTAAGGTAACACGTACTGTTCGTGTGCATTTTAGTATCTCTACATATGCTGATTATGTTGATTGTGATGTGGTACCTATGCAAGCATGTTCCTTATTACTTGGTAGACCATGGCAATTTGATAAAAATTCTGTACACCATGGTAGAAACAATCACTATACTCTTGTTCATAAGGGTAAAAATATTACTTTGCTTCCTATGACTCCTGATTCCATTTTGAAAGATGATATTAATAGAGCTAATAAAGGAAAACAGGAGACGAATAAGAGTGAAAATCAGATTGTGGCAAAAGAATTTGAGCAACAAATGAATCCTAATAATAAACCATCTAGTGTTGCTTCTGAAATTAAATTGAAAAGTGCATGTTTATTTGCCACCAAATCTGATATTGATGAGCTAGATTTCAGCAAATCTGTTTGCTATGCTTTTGTGTGCAAAGAGGCATTATTTTCATTCGAGGACGTGCCTTCCTCTTTGCCTCCTGCTGTCACTAACATTTTGCAGGAGTTCGCTGACGTCTTTCCACAAGACGTGCCACCGGGATTACCGCCTATTCGAGGGATTGAGCATCAGATTGACTTAATTCCCGGTGCTTCACTGCCAAACCGTGCACCATACCGTACCAATCCAGAGGAGACGAAGGAGATTATGCGTCAAGTACAAGATCTTCTCGACAAAGGTTATATACGCGAATCCCTTAGTCCTTGTGCTGTTCCTATTATTCTAGTGCCGAAAAAGGATGGTACATCACGTATGTGTGTTGATTGTAGAGGCATTAATAATATTACTATTCGTTATCGTCATCCTATTCCTAGGCTAGATGATATGCTTGATGAATTGAGTGGCTCTACAATATTCTCCAAAGTTGATTTGCGTAGTGGATACCATCAAATTCGTATGAAATTGGGAGATGAATGGAAAACAGCTTTTAAAACTAAGTTTGGATTATATGAGTGGTTAGTCATGCCTTTTGGGTTAACTAATGCGCCTAGTACTTTCATGAGACTAATGAACGAAGTTTTACGTGCTTTCATTGGACGATTTGTGGTAGTCTATTTTGATGATATACTGATTTATAGAAGATCTTTGGAAGAACATTTGGAACATTTACGTGCTGTTTTTATTGCTCTACGTGATGCACGTTTGTTTGGTAACCTTGGGAAGTGCACCTTTTGCACCGACCGAGTATCTTTTCTTGGCTATGTTGTTACTCCACAGGGAATTGAAGTTGACAAAGCCAAGATTGAAGCTATTGAGAGTTGGCCGCAGCCCAAAACGGTCACACAAGTGAGGAGTTTTCTTGGCCTCGCTGGATTCTATAGGCGTTTTGTGAGAGATTTCAGCACCATTGCTGCACCTCTCAACGAGCTTACAAAGAAGGATGTGCCTTTTGTTTGGGGTACCGCACAGGAAGAAGCCGTCACGGTATTGAAAGATAAGTTGACACATGCTCCTTTACTCCAACTTCCTGATTTTAATAAGACTTTTGAGCTTGAATGTGATGCTAGTGGAATTGGATTAGGAGGTGTGTTATTACAAGATGGCAAACCTGTTGCATACTTTTCTGAAAAATTGAGTGGGCCTAGTCTGAATTATTCTACTTATGATAAAGAATTATATGCTCTTGTTCGGACTTTAGAAACATGGCAACATTACTTATGGCCCAAAGAATTTGTTATACATTCTGATCATGAATCTTTGAAACATATTAAAAGTCAAGCTAAACTGAATCGTAGACATGCTAAATGGGTTGAATTCATTGAGACTTTCCCTTATGTCATTAAACACAAGAAGGGAAAAGAAAATGTTATTGCTGATGCATTGTCTCGTCGCTATACTATGCTTTCACAACTTGACTTCAAAATATTTGGTTTGGAGACCATCAAAGATCAATATGTGCATGATGCTGATTTTAAAGATGTAATGCAGAATTGTAAAGAAGGAAGAATGTGGAACAAGTTTGTCGTTAACGATGGATTTGTGTTTCGTGCTAACAAGCTATGCATTCCAGCTAGCTCCGTTCGTCTTTTGTTGTTGCAGGAGGCGCATGGAGGAGGATTAATGGGACACTTTGGCGTGAAGAAGACGGAAGACGTACTTGCTACACATTTCTTTTGGCCAAAGATGAGACGGGATGTTGAGCGTTTTATTGCTCGATGCACTACATGTCAAAAAGCTAAGTCACGACTCAATCCTCATGGTTTATATATGCCTTTGCCTGTACCTAGTGTTCCTTGGGAGGATATATCTATGGACTTTGTTTTAGGTTTACCTCGAACAAAGAAGGGGAGGGATAGCATATTTGTTGTCGTGGATAGATTCTCGAAAATGGCACACTTTATACCATGTCATAAAAGCGATGATGCTGTTAATGTTGCTGATTTGTTTTTTTCGTGAAATTATTCGCTTGCATGGTGTGCCAAATACTATTGTTTCAGATCGTGATACTAAATTTCTTAGCCACTTTTGGAGATGTTTATGGGCTAAGTTGGGGACTAAACTGCTTTTTAGTACTACTTGTCACCCCCAAACTGATGGACAAACTGAAGTAGTCAATAGAACGTTGTCTACTATGCTTAGGGCTGTTTTGAAGAATAATAAGAAAATGTGGGAGGAATGCTTGCCTCATATTGAATTTGCTTATAATCGTTCATTGCATTCTACTACTAAGATGTGCCCTTTTGAAGTTGTGTATGGTTTCCTACCTCGTGCACCTATTGATTTGTTGCCTCTTCCATCTTCGGAGAAGGTTAATTTTGATGCTAAACAACGTGCTGAATTGATTTTAAAAATGCATGAGTTAACTAAGGAAAACATTGATTGCATGAATGCTAAATATAAACTTGCTGGAGATAAGGGTAGAAAACATGTTGTGTTTGCACCTGGAGATCTTGTTTGGTTACATTTGCGTAAGGATAGATTTCCTGATTTGCGCAAATCAAAGTTAATGCCACGTGCTGATGGTCCCTTTAAGGTGTTAGAGAAAATAAATGATAATGCATATAAACTTGAGCTGCCTGCAGATTTTGGGGTTAGTCCCACTTTTAACATTGCAGATTTGAAGCCTTATTTGGGTGAGGAAGATGAACTTCCGTCGAGGACGACTTCATTTCAAGAAGGGGAGGATGATGAGGACATCAATACAATTGTTACACCCACAGCCCCTGCTGCTATACATACTGGACCAATTACTAGAGCTCGTGCACGCCAACTAAATTACCAGGTACTTTCGTTTCTTGGTAATGATTCTAATGTTCATGAGAATATGATGCTGCCTAAATTGGATACATTTGTTTTGCTTACAAATGAAGGGCCTAGCTTGGAGAAGGATGAACATTGGAGCAAGAACAAGCATGGAGATGATGGCATGCGCAAGGGAAACAAGAACGGAGTTACAAGTGATGATTTCAGGACTTTGAAGCCACCATAATGGGTGCCTGAAGCCTTGGACGAAATATACAAGATGCCACTTCATAAATTTCGTCCCGAGGCTATTTTAGGTGCTGCGTCACCTTATTATTGGGCCAGGCCCATGTAATTTCGAAATACATAAGTATAGGCTATTTTTAGAGTCCGTATGTGTGGGGAAACAAGAGATAGGGATGATTTCGGACCCCTCCACCAAGGGCCACGAAATTCCCCCCTCTTCCTCCATATATACAGCCCTTAGGGCATCGTTTAGACTTTGGGTTTTGTTTAGATTAAAAGTTCGCCATAGCTGCAACTTCGCGTACTTCGTTTGTGTTCAACGACCAGACAAAGGCGTCACAGAACCCCACCTTGATCAATAAAGCTTTCATCTTATATTCGCAATATCCAGATTGCAATCTTAGTTTCTTGCTTGTTCTTCGTTTGCTCGCAGGAAACAGACCCTCGTGGTCAGGTTGATCGTGCTCCGGCGTGGTCAATAACCTCTCGGAGTTGGTTTAGCGATTGCTGAGGCGCGACGTCCTCGCACGTTCGTAGTCGGATCGTCAAAGTCGACTTCCACCAAAGCGAAATCCACCATCTCATCGAAAGACGGGACACCTTTGCCTCTATCACTGATGCTCGGTTCGGTGTTCGGAAAGAAAAGCCGGACTGAGGATCTAAAAAGATATACGCAGGAGTTCTAAAAAATATGTCAATATGGGATTGCAGGCTGCGCTGCTGACCTCTGCCACACTGACTGCGGAGGTCGATGCTTTGAAGCAGAACCTCGAGCGGTCCAAGAACGATCTCGGCCGTGCCAAGAAGCAGCTCGAGGACAAGGAAGGTGAGTAACACCGTATTAAATTTGTACCTTACAGAAAAGGATTTTGGTTGCAAGAGAAATAATAAGGATAACGTGGGTACTCCAGGGGCCACGAACGAGGTGGCGACCCTGAAGGAGGCGGTGTCCGCGGAGGAACGCAATGCGGTCGCGGAACAAGCCGAATGAGAGAAGCAGGAGGCGCGGGTGGCGGAGGTGCAGCAAGAGCTCCAGGATCTCGTGGAAAAACAGGAGAGCTTGGAGCGCGACTCAAAGACTCGAGAGTCCGAGCTTGCATCGGCTCTTGAGAGTGCCAAAGCCGCTAAGGCCGAAGCCCACAAGGCCCTCTAGGAAATCGAGGCGTTAAAGAAGATAGCGGCGGGTAAGGCATGTTTCATGCAAAGTAAGCATGTAAATGTGAATTACCTATTACTTACCTGCATTCGGAGCTCTCCAGGACCGTTCACAGATCTGCCCGGCAGCGTGTCCGATGCTGCCGCATTCTATCGGGCCGAGGAGGGGAGCTCGACGGAGAAGGTCTTCTGGTCTCAGTATGCTGAGGCCGGACATCCGGTGCCCATTAGCGACCAGCTGAAGCAACTGGTCGAGCTCCACAAGGTGGCCGAACAGGCCATGAAGGGCCTCATAGTTCGGCTGTGGCCCAAGGAGGCCATGCCTGGGAGCTACTTCGGCCTGGTGCGGCGGCTGGTGGATGCGTGTCCCTGGGTTGAAGTCCTCAAGTACTCCGCCTGCATTGAAGGTGCCCGTCGGGCCCTTGCCCGTGCAAAAGTGCACTGGGGCAGGATGGACGCTGAGAAGCTTCTGACGGACGCGCCGGCGGCGGGCAAGGAGTATCGCACGCCCGAAATGTATTATAAGAGTTTCCTGAAGGGTGCCCGCATGATTGCGGATGAGTGCTCCAAAGATGTAATACTTGAGTAGACTCGCAATGTGTTATCCTGTGCGCTGAAAACTTTGTTCATATGCACTAAGCAACGCTTGTTAATTTAAAATATTACCTTCTGTGCGGCCGTTTATCAAATCTGAGAGATGGCAAGTCATCGGCTTCAGCCCCCATGCCACGAGTGCTGGGGTGTTCGGGATAAACTTGAGCACTCTTGTTCCCATTTTTGGGTCCATCTAGGGAGGCGCTCAACACAACGAACGAGGCAACCGGACTTATAATGCTTGAACACTCTCACTTAGCCATAGAATTCTATAATTTTAAATTTCGGCGAAGCCCCTAGTGTTCGGAAGACCGAGTTCGGGGCGCTATCCACGCCTGGGTCGGACAAAGCCGGTTCCTCGCTCTAAGCGGCATAAGTCTTTAGGGACTCGAAAAGACCTCTCAAACAGCGACAAGCTCTCGCCTTATCATGACGGTCAGTTTTAGCTTTCTCCACTGAGGCGCTCGCCCAGCTCAACCGGGGCGCAATCGCAGTGGTTCTCCCAGTGCTACCTTAGCCGATATAACGGAACGTAAGGTACCAAAACATGGGAGCCGGGCAAACCCAACTATTGACCCAAGACATGATTCGGACTTATCACACCATAATGTGGGGAACTTAAGCCCCTGGTGTGTTTAGCCGTACCAGAGTGTACGGATGCAACATGTCATGAATGAACATATATATAAGAAAGAAATGCAATTATAAGCAAAAAGCGATGCATTGTTTATTCAAGGAATACTGCCATGAGTGCAGAACGATACAAATAGTGCGGTAAGCAAGGGGTAGGACTATTAAACATGTCCCCCTCCAGGGGTAGGCTGCGGAATGGTGTATGAAAACGGATTTAATGCTCGTAATGGAGACCACCTGGATACTCGTCGTAGCCTTTTTCCTTTCCTGGCTGTTGCATCGTGAGTACGACAGGTTTGCTGCCGGACAGGGCCTCTGGTGAACGGAGTCCTGTGGGTAAGAAAAAAGAAAAAAGAAAAAGAGTGACGCACTTGGGAGCCCCTGGTGCGGTTAAGCCGCATTCTGGGCTTGTGGTGGTCGTGCCCCTCCCCCTATGCCCATGGTATCTCTAGAGCGTATTGATGTACGCGAAGGACCAGTTTTCCAATTTTGTAAGGGCAGGGGTTGGGGCCGCATTGCTACGCGTGCTCGGAACGTGCCAGGTGGTCTTGTTGTAGGTTACTCCAGGCGCGTTTAGCCGTGTCCGGCCGCTTAACGGCCGGACTCGAGAGTTGCCTTAAGAGGCTGCTCTGTACTTCTGCCGCGAGAGCCGCTGTGTGTTCCTCCATTCGGAGGGAGCGTTCTATATTTCCGTTGATCGTGATGACTCCTCGAGGGCCTGGCATCTTGAGCTTGAGGTATGCGTAATGCGGCACCGCGTTGAACTTTGAAAACGCGGTCCGTCCGAGCAGAGCGTGATAGCCGCTGCGGAACGGGACTATATCGAAGATTAACTCCTCGCTTTGGAAGTTATCCGGGGATCCGAAGACCACTTCCAGTGTAACTGAGCCTGTACAACTGGCCTCTACACCTGGTATGACGCCTTTGAAGGTCGTCTTTGTGGGTTTAATCCTTGAGGGGTCTATGCCCATCTTGCGCACTGTATCCTGATAACGCAGGTTCAGGCTGCTGCCGCCGTCCATCAGGACTCTTGTGACGTGAAATCCATCGATCATTGGGTCTAAAACCAATGCGGCGAATCCGCCATGGCGGATACTGGTGGGGTGGTCCCTTCGATCAAAGGTGATCGGGCAGGAGGACCATGGGTTGAACTTCGGGGTGTCTGGCTCCATCGCATATACGACCCTGAGTGCATGCTTCCGCTCCCTCTTGGGTATGTGGGTTGCGTATATCATGTTTACCGTCCACACTTGTGGGTGGAAACCCTTCTGTCCTCTATTATTCGGCGGCCGGGTCTCTTCCTCGTTATCGCTATGCAGCCCCTTGTCATTGTTTTCGTCAATTAACTTGCCTGCCTGCTTGAATACCCAACAATCCCTGTTGGTGTGATTAGCTGGCTTTTCGGGGGTGCCGTGTATCTGGCACGAGCGGTCGAGTATTCGGTCCAAATTGGACGGACCCGGAGTAGTTCTTTTGAATGGCTTTTTCCGCTGACCGGGTTTGGAGCCTCTAAATCCGGCGTTGACTGCCGTATCCTCAGTGTTATCGCCGTTAACGCGGCGTTTATTTTTGTTGCAACGCGACCTGCCATTACGGTCCTCGGTATCCGGACTGCCAGAGTTTTTACTGAGGTTGTTACTGCGGGCTAACCAGCTGTCCTCTCCCGCGCAGAAGCGGGTCATGAGTGATGTGAGGGCTGCCATGGATTTCGGCTTTTCCTGTCCTAGGTGCCGGGCAAGCCACTCGTCGCGGATGTTATGTTTGAAGGCTGCGAGGGCCTCTGCATCCGGACGGTCGATGATTTGATTTTTCTTTGTTAAGAACCGTGTCCAGAATTGTCTGGCCAATTCGTCTGGCAGCCGAACTATGTGGCTTAGGTCATCGGCGTCTTGTGGTCGCACATATGTGCCCTGGAAGTTGTCAAGGAATGCGGCTTCCAGGTCCTCCCAACACCCAATTGATTCTGCTGGCAAGCTGTTAAGCCAATGCCGAGCTGGTCCTTTAAGCTTGAGTGGGAGGTATTTGATGGCATGAAGATCATCGCCGCGGGCCATGTGGATATGAAGGAGATAGTCTTTGATCCAAACCGCGGGGTCTGTTGTGCCATCGTAGGATTCAATATTCACGGGTTTAAACCCTTTGGGGATTTGATTATCCATTACTTCATCTGTGAAGCATAGTGGGTGTGCGGCGCCTCTATATTGGGCTATATCACGACGTAGCTGAAGCGAGCGTTGTCTACTGTGTTCGGCCCGGACGGAGTTGCTGTATCCGGCGCGACGGTCATCGTTGCGCATCATGGGGCGCCCACGGGATCCGTAGATCGATCTTGATTGTCTTGCCTTATCCTCCAATATGTCTCGCAAGTCCGGCGCATTCCCCCATGGCTTCGTACTTTTCGAGCGATGCCGGGGTACAGTTCTAGTGGAGGGCCTAGAGGCCTCTCTGTCGCGGCCACGAGGTGGTCGGTCGGCCGTATTGTGCGCTGGTGATGCAGGTTCATATGCCTCCTCCTCTAATCGGGGGAGCAACTTGTGCTTGGGCTAGCTTTTGGAGGGGCGTTCGAGTTCATGCTCTTCGGCCGCAAGGACTTCAGTCCATCTGTCGGCTAGCAGATCTTGATCAGCTCTAAGCTGTTGCTCCTTTTTCTTGAGGCTATTTGCCGTGGCCGTAAGCCTGCGTTTAAAATGCTCTTGCTTGACGGGATCTTCAGGTACGACGAATTCGTCGTCATCGAGGCTTGCCTCATCTCCGGAGTGAGGTATGTAATTATAATCCTCTACCTCTTCGTCTGCCGCTCTCTCATGAGGGCTGGCTTCTCCGCCCTCTTGTGTTGAATCTTGCTGGAGGGGGTTGTCTTCGGCGCTGTCCGGGGTGTTATTGTCTCCGGTGCCGGAATCTCCATTCTTGCTGTGGCGGGATTTAGAGCGGCGCCGCTGACGCCGGTGTTTAGGCTGTTTCTTGAAAGGATCCTCCTCCACTGCTCCATCGCCATTCCCGTCCTTTGGGGTATCCACCATGTATATGTCGTATGACGAGGTGGGTTTCCAGTGCCCCGTAGGCGCTGGTTTTTGGTCGTCTCCGGCATCGTCGTCCATACCATCGATGTCTTCGAAGTCGTAGTCTAGTATGTCGGTTAGATCATCGACAGTGGCTACAAAGTGGGTGGTGGGTGGGCTTTGAATTTCTTCGTCGTCCGCATCCCATCCATCCTGGACACAGTCCGGCCAGGGCTCTCCTGACAATGAGAGATACATTAGCGAATTCAGGATGTCGCCGAAAGGTGAGTGTTGAAAGATGTCTGCAGCGGTGAACTCCATGATCGGCGCCCAATCGGATTCGATTGGTAGGGGCGCAGGAGGTTCGGAGTCCGGCGAGGAGTCGGCACCTCGGAGTCACGAGCTTTACAGGGGACAAGGTTAGTATTTGGCTCCATCGTTGTAGAGGTTGCAGCCCTCGAGGCACCGAGTTAAGGGTCGGAGCGGACTCGTGTGCGGCCTCCAGGGCACTGTCCGGCAGCAGAGCTAAATCATGTCCATCGAGACAGTGCGGCGCGCTCGGCTGTGGCTCGAATCCATCGAAGATCAAGTCTCCGCGGATGTCAGCCATGAAGTTTAGACTTCCAAATCAGACCTGACGGCCAGGGGCGTAGCTTTCGATCTGCTCCAGATGGCCAAGCGAATTGGCCCGCAGTGCAAAGCTGCCGAATACGAAGATTTGTCCAGGGAGAAAAGTCTCACCCTGGACCGCGTCGTTGTTGATGATCGAAGGATCCATCAAGCCTATCAGTGACGACACAGAGGAACTCTCAATGAAAGCACCAATGTCGGTGTCAAAACCGGCGGATCTCGGGTAGGGGGTCCCGAACTGTGCGTCTAGGCGGATGGTAACAGGAGACAAGGGACACGATGTTTTTACCCAGGTTCGGGCCCTCTCGATGGAGGTAAAACCCTACTCCAGATTGATTGATATTGATGATATGGGTAGTACAAGAGTGGATCTACCACGAGATCAAGGAGGCTAAACCCTAGAAGCTAGCCTATGGTATGATTGTTGTAATTGTTGTCGTCCTATGGACTAAAACCCTCCGATTTATATAGACATCGGAGAGGGCTAGGGTTACACAGAGTCGGTTACAATGGTAGGAGATCTACATATCCGTATTGCCAAGCTTGCCTTCCACGCCAAGGAAAGTCCCATCCGGACACGGGACGAAGTCTTCAATCTTGTATCTTCGTGGTCTTGGAGTCCGGCCGATGATGATAGTTCGGCTATCCGGACACCCCCTAGTCCAGGACTCCCTCAAAGAGTGACGGGAAAATGAAGTACTTTCAAGGACTCCCATAGAATGGACCGATGTTCACTAAAACGGTCATAACTTTGACATTCGGAGTCCGTGTCGGACCCACAAGTACTCAAACTGCACGTGGCGAGCGTGCGAATCCAGAAAATACTCTCGTCTTGTGTCAGGAGGTCCGGAGTACCCTCAAATTCGTCCTTAAGCAGGACTTTTTGGCCCTGAATGTCAAAGAACATCATTCACCGCTGTTTTTCGGACAAGTTTCTGAACCCATTGGCACTTCCTTTTGAAGGAAATTCGAGAGATTATGTTGCTTATAGACATTAGCCCCCCTTGTAGGGACAAACGAAGCTTTCTGCAGATGCTCTATGATCCGGGCAATCTCATTTGGCCATAAATTCAAGAAAATCCAGCGGCTATATGCCTTATTCTCCTAGTTTTTGCCGGATGGCATGCCGTAACTCATGCGCGTGAAAGCCAAAAACAAAAGGGCATTCCTAGCATCAATCAATATATATGTGGAAACAATATCTCCACTATAAAGGACAAGAAAATTTGCGGCGGTCAGGCAAAAAGCGTCACAGGAAAATGAAGTACTTTCAAGGACTGCCATAGAATGGACCAATGTTCACTAAAACGGTCATAACTTTGTCCTTTAGAGTACGTGTCGGACCCACAAGTACTCAAGCTGCTCACGGCGAGCGTGCGAATCCGGAAATACTCCCCGCTTGCGCCAGGAGGCCTGGAGTATCCTCAAATTCAGCCTTAAGAAGGACTTTTTGGCCCTGAAAGTCAAAGAACATCATTCGACGTTGTTTTTCGGACAAGTTTCTAAACCTGTTGCCACTTACTTTCGAAGGAAATTCGAGAGATTATGTTGCTTATAGACATTATCCCCCCCTGGTAGGGACAAACGTAGCTTTCTGCAGATGCTCTACGATCCGGGAAATCTCATTTGGCTGTAAATTGAAGAAGATCCAACGGCTATATGCCTTATTCTCCATGTTTTCGCCGGCTGGCATGCTGTAACTCATGCGCGTGAAAGCCAAGAACAACAGGGCATTCCTGGCAACTGTCAATATATATCAATATGTGGAAACAATATCTCCACTATAGAGGACAAGAAATTTTGCGGTGGCCAGGCAAAATCGTCACGGCAAAATGAAGTATTTTCAAGGACTGCCATAGAATGGAACGATGTTTACTAAAACGGTCATAACTTTGTCATTCAGAGTCCGTGTGGGACCCACAAGTACTCAAACTACTCGTGGCGAGCGTGCGAATCCAGAAAATACTCCCTGCTTGCGCCACGATGCCCGGAGTACCCTCAAAATCTGATAGAGGCAAAGGTGTCCCGTCTTTCGATGAGATGATGGATATCGCTTTGGTGGCAGTCGACTTTGACGATCCGACTACGAACGTGCGAGGACGTCGCGCCTTAGCAATCGCTAAACCAACTCCGAGAGGTTATTGACCACGCCGGAGCACGATCAACCTGACCACGAGGGTCTGTTTCCTGCAAGCAAACGAAGAACAAACAAGAAACTGAGATTGCAATCTGGATATTGCGAATATAAGATGAAAGCTTTATTGATCAAGGTGGGGTTCTGTGACGCCTTTGTCTGGTCGTTGAACACAAACGAAGTATGCGAAGTTGCAGCTATGGCGAACTTTAATCTAAACAAAACCCAAAATCTAAACGGTGCCCTAAGGGCTGTATATATGGAGGAAGAGAGGGGAATTTCGTGGCCCTTGGTGGAGGGGTCCGAAATCAACCCTATCTCTTGTTTCCCCACACATACGGACTCTAAAAATAGCCTATACTTATGTATTTCGAAATTACATGGGCCTGGCCCAATAAAAAGGTGACGCAGCACCTATAATAGCCTCGGGACGAAATTTATGAAGTGGCATCTTGTATATTTCGTCCAAGGTTTCATGCACCCATTATGGTGGCTTCAAAGTCCTGAAATCATCACTTGTAACTCCGTTCTTGTTCCCCTTGCGCATGGCATCATCTCCATGCTTGTTCTTGCTCCAATGTTCATCCTTCTCCAAGCTAGGCCCTTCATTTGTAAGCAAAACAAATGTATCCAATTTAGGCAGCATCATATTCTCATGAACATTAGAATCATTACCAAGAAATGAAAGTACCTGGTAATTTAGTTGGCGTGCACGAGCTCTAGTAATTGGTCCAGTATGTATAGCAGCAGGGGCTGTGGGTGTAACAATTGTATTGATGTCCTCATCATCCTCCCCTTCTTGAAATGAAGTCGTCCTCGACGGAAGTTCATCTTCCCCACCCAAATAAGGCTTCAAATCTGCAATGTTAAAAGTGGGACTAACCCCAAAATCTGCAGGCAGCTCAAGTTTATATGCATTATCATTTATTTTCTCTAACACCTTAAAGGGACCATCAGCACGTGGCATTAGCTTTGATTTGCGCAAATCAGGAAATCTATCCTTACGCAAATGTAACCAAACAAGATCTCCAGGTGCAAACACAACATGTTTTCTACCCTTATCTCCAGCAAGTTTATATTTAGCATTTGATAGAGGCAAAGGTGTCCCGTCTTTCGATGAGATGGTGGATTTCGCTTTGGTGGAAGTCGACTTTGACGATCCGACTACGAACGTGCGAGGACGTCGCGCCTTAGCAATCGCTAAACCAACTCCGAGAGGTTATTGACCACGCCGGAGCACGATCAACCTGACCACGAGGGTCTGTTTCCTGCGAGCAAACGAAGAACAAGCAAGAAACTAAGATTGCAATCTGGATATTGCGAATATAAGATGAAAGCTTTATTGATCAAGGTGGGGTTCTGTGACGCCTTTGTCTGGTCGTTGAACACAAACGAAGTACGCGAAGTTGCAGCTATGGCGAACTTTTAATCTAAACAAAACCCAAAGTCTAAACGATGCCCTAAGGGCTGTATATATGGAGGAAGAGGGGGGAATTTCGTGGCCCTTGGTGGAGGGGGCCGAAATCAACCCTATCTCTTGTTTCCCCACACATACGGACTCTAAAAATAGCCTATACTTATGTATTTCGAAATTACATGGGCCTGGCCCAATAATAAGGTGACGCAGCACCTAAAATAGCCTCGGGACGAAATTTATGAAGTGGCATCTTGTATATTTCGTCCAAGGCTTCATGCACCCATTATGGTGGCTTCAAAGTCCTGAAATCATCACTTGTAACTCCGTTCTTGTTCCCCTTGCGCATGCCATCATCTCCATGCTTGTTCTTGCTCCAATGTTCATCCTTCTCCAAGCTAGGCCCTTCATTTGTAAGCAAAACAAATGTATCCAATTTAGGCAGCATCATATTCTCATGAACATTAGAATCATTACCAAGAAACGAAAGTACCTGGTAATTTAGTTGGCGTGCACGAGCTCTAGTAATTAGTCCAGTATGTATAGCAGCAGGGGCTGTGGGTGTAACAATTGTATTGATGTCCTCATCACACCACCACCACTTGTTCGTAGTCTGTAGGATCATATTCTTGTGTGTTTCTATTGCTGCTAACCATGCCAGGATCACAAGCCGACGAGATTGACTGGGAGAATTTATCGAACAAGGAGCTTCATGATAAGTTTCAGCAAATGATGACTGAACAGGTGCAAGATGTGCTGAACAATTTTGAAGAGGCCATGGAGAAGATCACTGGCCTTGAGAAGACGTTCGAAACAAAGCTCGATAACAAGTTTAATGAATTGCTCGCGCGTCTTCCACCACCACCACCCGCTGCACCTAACGCACCTCTCCAACAACAACAACAACGACTACCTCCACGTCGCGAAGCAGACCTCCGCCGAGCAAGCCGTGTTCCTCTTGCGTTTGGCCAAACTGTTGGTGCTGCTGTTGATACTTCTGTTGCTCCTGCTGCTGATGCGGAGGAGGATGATTATGTGGGAGATTATGAGGATGAGGTTGATCAAAATCAACACTACGTGCAGCCACCTGTACCACCACCAGCAGGTCGACCTCAGGTATATATTCGTAATGGTAGGCCTGCACCACCACCTCAGGTACGAGATGATGTCCATATTCCTAAACTGAAATTGAATATTCCACCATTTGAGGGTAGATATGTTCCTGATATATATCTTACTTGGGAGTTAGAAACTGAACAACGATTTACATGTTTACAATATCCTGAGGAGAGACGAGTTGCTGCTGCCGTTTGTGCTTTCACTAGTTTTGCATGTGTATGGTGGTCTGAACATTGTAGATTATATCCTATTCCAACTACTTGGGCTGCTTTGAAAACTGCTATGCGTACGCGTTGGGTTCCACCATATTATCAACGTGAATTGCTTCAAAAATTGCAAAGGTGTCCCGTCTTTCGATGAGATGATGGATATCGCTTTGGTGGAAGTCGACTTTGACGATCCGACTACGAACGTGCGAGGACGTCGCGCCTTAGCAATCACTAAACCAACTCCGAGAGGTTATTGACCACGCCGGAGCACGATCAACCTGACCACGAGGGTCTGTTTCCTACGAGCAAACGAAGAACAAGCAAGAAACTAAGATTGCAATCTGGATATTGCGAATATAAGATGAAAGCTTTATTGATCAAGGTGGGGTTCTGTGACGCCTTTGTCTGGTCGTTGAACACAAACGAAGTACGCGAAGTTGCAGCTATGGCGAACTTTTAATCTAAACAAAACCCAAAGTCTAAACGGTGCCCTAAGGGCTGTATATATGGAGGAAGAGAGGGGGAATTTCGTGGCCCTTGGTGGAGGGGTCCGAAATCAACCCTATCTCTTGTTTCCCCACACATACGGACTCTAAAAATAGCCTATACCTATGTATTTCGAAATGACATGGGCCTGGCCCAATAAAAAGGTGACGCAGCACCTATAATAGCCTCGGGGCGAAATTTATGAAGTGGCATCTTGTATATTTCGTCCAAGGCTTCATGCACCCATTATGGTGGCTTCAAAGTCCTGAAATCATCACTTGTAACTCCGTTCTTGTTCCCCTTGCGCATGGCATCATCTCCATGCTTGTTCTTGCTCCAATGTTCATCCTTCTCCAAGCTAGGCCCTTCATTTGTAAGCAAAACAAATGTATCCAATTTAGGCAGCATCATATTCTCATGAACATTAGAATCATTACCAAGAAACGAAAGTACCTGATAATTTAATTGGCGTGCGCGAGCTCTAGTAATTGGTCCCGTATATGTAGCAGTAGGGGCTGTGGGTGTAACAATGGTATTGATGTCCTCATCATCCTCCCCTTCTTGAAATGAAGTCGTCCTCGACGGAAGCTCATCTTCCTCACCCAAATAAGGCTTCAAATCTGCAATGTTAAAAGTGGGACTAACCCTAAAATCTGCAGGCAGCTCAAGTTTATATGCATTATCATTTATTTTCTCTAACACCTTAAAGGGACCATCAGCACGTGGCATTAACTTTGATTTTCGCAAATCCGGAAATCTATCCTTACGCAAATGTAACCAGACAAGATCTCCAGGTGCAAACACAGCATGTTTTCTACCCTTATCTCCAGCAAGTTTATATCTAGCATTCATACGCTCAATGTTTTCCTTAGTTAACTCATGCATTTTTAAAATCAATTCAGCACGTTGTTTAGCATCAAAATTAACCTTCTCCGAAGATGGAAGAGGCAACAAATCAATAGGTGCACGAGGTAGGAAACCATACACAACTTCAAAAGGGCACATCTTAGTAGTAGAATGCAATGAACGATTATAAGCAAATTCAATATGAGGCAAGGATTCCTCCCACATTTTCTTATTATTCTTCAAAACAGCCCTAAGCATAGTAGACAACGTTCTATTGACTACTTCAGTTTGTCCATCAGTTTGGGGGTGACAAGTAGTACTAAAAAGCAGTTTAGTCCCCAACTTAGCCCATAAACATCTCCAAAAGTGGCTAAGAAATTTAGTATCACGATCTGAAACAATAGTATTTGGCACACCATGCAAGCGAATAATTTCACGAAAGAACAAATCAGCAACATTAACAGCATCATCGCTTTTATGACATGGTATAAAGTGTGCCATTTTCGAGAATCTATCCACGACAACAAATATGCTATCCCTCCCCTTCTTTGTTCGAGGTAAACCTAAAACAAAGTCCATAGATATATCCTCCCAAGGAACACTAGGTACAGGTAACGGCATGATGAGGACATCAATACAATTGTTACACCCACAGCCCCTGCTGCTATACATACTGGACCAATTACTAGAGCTCGTGCACGCCAACTAAATTACCAGGTACTTTCGTTTCTTGGTAATGATTCTAATGTTCATGAGAATATGATGCTGCCTAAATTGGATACATTTGTTTTGCTTACAAATGAAGGGCCTAGCTTGGAGAAGGATGAACATTGGAGCAAGAACAAGCATGGAGATGATGGCATGCGCAAGGGAAACAAGAACGGAGTTACAAGTGATGATTTCAGGACTTTGAAGCCACCATAATGGGTGCATGAAGCCTTGGACGAAATATACAAGATGCCACTTCATAAATTTCGTCCCGAGGCTATTTTAGGTGCTGCGACACCTTATTATTGGGCCAGGCCCATGTAATTTCGAAATACATAAGTATAGGCTATTTTTAGAGTCCATATGTGTGGGGAAACAAGAGATAGGGTTGATTTCGGACCCCTCCACCAAGGGCCACGAAATTCCCCCCTCTTCCTCCATATATACAGCCCTTAGGGCATCGTTTAGACTTTGGGTTTTGTTTAGATTAAAAGTTCGCCATAGCTGCAACTTCGCGTACTTCGTTTGTGTTCAACGACCAGACAAAGGCGTCACAGAACCCCACCTTGATCAATAAAGCTTTCATCTTATATTCGCAATATCCAGATTGCAATCTTAGTTTCTTGCTTGTTCTTCGTTTGCTCGCAGGAAACAGACCCTCGTGGTCAGGTTGATCGTGCTCCGGCGTGGTCAATAACCTCTCGGAGTTGGTTTAGCGATTGCTAAGGCGCGACGTCCTCGCACGTTCGTAGTCGGATCGTCAAAGTCGACTTCCACCAAAGCGAAATCCACCATCTCATCGAAAGATCGGGACACCCCCGCCTCTATCAGTTGAGCAACTAAACATTCATACCTATCAGCGTCTTCAGGAGCCATGTATTGCGTCTCATGATCAGAATCATCTCCACCATGTTCTTCACGTGTAATAAGAACCAAAGTCTCCTCATCATAGTCACTAGCGGACTCATATCCACCATCCACTTTAGCAATCATCACACGCGGAGATTTGCATTCTCTCGCATAATGACCTCCTCCCTTACAACGACGACAAATAATATCACTTGTGTGCCCTGTTGATGCCATGGAAGAAGAAGAACGCTGTGCAGGCCCCGCAGGTGCGCTCTTGGCAGATAATGGTGGTTGTGCCTGTTTTCTTGTATCACGGCTGGAGGTGGCACCGGATGGAGGTGCTGGTGCAGTTGAAGTAGAAGATGCACGTGGTGTCCATGATGAAGGTCGGCCTGCAGAAAAGTTAGTTCGCCCCAATGCTTGTCGATCCTGCACTTCACGTTCAGCTTTACAAGCAAGATGGAATAAACGAGTGATATTAGTATACTCCTTATAGTCTAGAATGGTCTGAATCTCTCTATTTAATCCACCCAGAAAACGTGCAAGCATAGCTTCATTCTCCTCAACAATACCACATCTAATCATGCCAGTTTGTAATTCCTGATAATATTCTTCTACAAAAATTTTTCCTTGTCTTAAACGCTGCAATTTTTGAAGCAATTCACGTTGATAATATGGTGGAACCCAACGCGTACGCATAGCAGTTTTCAAAGCAGCCCAAGTAGTTGGAATAGGATATAATCTACAATGTTCAGACCACCATACACATGCAAAACTAGTGAAAGCACAAACAGCAGCAGCAACTCGTCTCTCCTCAGGATATTGTAAACATGTAAATCGTTGTTCAGTTTCTAACTCCCAAGTAAGATATATATCAGGAACATATCTACCCTCAAATGGTGGAATATTCAATTTCAGTTTAGGAATATGGACATCATCTCGTACCTGAGGTGGTGGTGCAGGCCTACCATTACGAATATATACCTGAGGTCGACCTGCTGGTGGTGGTACAGGTGGCTGCACGTAGTGTTGATTTTGATCAACCTCATCCTCATAATCTCCCACATAATCATCCTCCTCCGCATCAGCAGCAGGAGCAACAGAAGTATCAACAGCAGCACCAACAGTTTGGCCAAACGCAAGAGGAACACGGCTTGCTCGGCGGAGGTCTGCTTCGCGACGTGGAGGTAGTCGTTGTTGTTGTTGTTGGAGAGGTGCGTTAGGTGCAGCGGGTGGTGGTGGTGGAAGACGCGCGAACAATTCATTAAACTTGTTATCGAGCTTTGTTTCGAACATCTTCTCAAGGCCAGTGATCTTCTCCATGGCCTCTTCAAAATTGTTCAGCACATCTTGCACCTGTTCAGTCATCATTTGCTGAAACTTATCATGAAGCTCCTTGTTCGATAAATTCTCCCAGTCAATCTCGTCGGCTTGTGATCCTGGCATGGTTAGCAGCAATAGAAACACACAAGAATATGATCCTACAGACTACGAACAAGTGGTGGTGGTGGGTGTCACAAATCCGTCAAGCAAATCTCAAATTCTTACCAGTTCTTACCCAGCAGCAGGCGGTGATCGGCAACCGTTGTAGTCAAAAACTCTCAAAGCTTGGATAGAGCGATTACCAGGGAGAGTCAAACGCACGACGTAGATGTATGTGGAGCTGGGAAGGCTTATAATATGGTAGCAAAAAGGGTCAGCAATAATCAATTCAGAGATGCAAAGTTGAATAAACGCTCAACGACGGTACTGTGCTGGTCCTAGTGATGAGGACATCAATACAATTGTTACACCCACAGCCCCTACTGCTATACATACTGGACCAATTACTAGAGCTCGTGCACGCCAACTAAATTACCAGGTACTTTCGTTTCTTGGTAATGATTCTAATGTTCATGAGAATATGATGCTGCCTAAATTGGATACATTTGTTTTGCTTACAAATGAAGGGCCTAGCTTGGAGAAGGATGAACATTGGAGCAAGAACAAGCATGGAGATGATGGCATGCGCAAGGGGAACAAGAACGGAGTTACAAGTGATGATTTCAGGACTTTGAAGCCACCATAATGGGTGCATGAAGCCTTGGACGAAATATACAAGATGCCACTTCATAAATTTCGTCCCGAGGCTATTTTAGGTGCTGCGTCACCTTATTATTGGGCCAGGCCCATGTAATTTCGAAATACATAAGTATAGGATATTTTTAGAGTCCGTATGTGTGGGGAAACAAGAGATAGGGTTGATTTCGGACCCCTCCACCAAGGGCCACGAAATTCCCCCCTCTTCCTCCATATATACAGCCCTTAGGGCATCGTTTAGACTTTGGGTTTTGTTTAGATTAAAAGTTCGCCATAGCTGCAACTTCGCGTACTTCGTTTGTGTTCAACGACCAGACAAAGGCGTCACAGAACCCCACCTTGATCAATAAAGCTTTCATCTTATATTTGCAATATCCAGATTGCAATCTCAGTTTCTTGCTTGTTCTTCGTTTGCTCGCAGGAAACAGACCCTCGTGGTCAGGTTGATCGTGCTCCGGCGTGGTCAATAACCTCTCGGAGTTGGTTTAGCGATTGCTAAGGCGCGACGTCCTCGCACGTTCGTAGTCGGATCGTCAAAGTCGACTTCCAGCAAAGCGAAATCCACCATCTCATCGAAAGACGGGACACCTTTGCCTCTATCAAGTGGTATCAGATTTCCAGGTTGCTCGGTGAGATTTTACAGTTTTTTCGTAGTTTAGATCGAGTCTGTTCTTCATACCTACAGTCCACGAAAAAGCCACAAAAAAAAAATTAGGGTTAGTTCATCATATCCGAACCAATCTGAGCCTTTGCATAATCTTTTTAGGGTTTTGCTTTGTTGAATTTGCGGTTGCATCGTCGTGTCTAGTTGCTGGTCTTAGAGTCTAGTCTTTTAGAGTTTCGAGTTCTGGTCATAAGTTGTCACGCCGCCGCCGCACCATCATCATCGCCCCTGCTATCTACCACCACCGCTCCGAATTCGTATCCATATACCACCACCAATCCATGCCCATATACCACCACCGATCCATATCCATATACTACCACCGCTACCACCACCGCTGCCATATACCACCACCATATATCCACCACCAATCCGAGTTCCTTGCTTATTAGGTTTGTTTTCGGGATCCATCTAGATTCCGATTCGTGTTTCCTTGCCGGAGTAGGTTTCGGAAAAAAAAAAATTGGTCGAAAAAATTTCTGGCTATCCTATTTTTAGGTGTTTCTGAGTGTTTTGAGACAGGTGACATTATAGGAAGTTTTTTTTGACCCGTTTCCAGTTTTTGGGTCCGGGCAGTCGAAAAAAAAAAAATTGGTCGAAAAAATTTCGTGCCCATCCTGTCAGTTTGAGCTAGGAAGAGTTTTGAGACACTCGCCATTATAGTGATTTTTC
>NW_021286718.1:59517-63850 GCF_002162155.2 Triticum dicoccoides
GAAAAAGGATGGTACATCACGTATGTGTGTTGATTGTAGAGGCATTAATAATATTACTATTCGTTATCGTCATCCTATTCCTAGGCTAGATGATATGCTTGATGAATTGAGTGGCTCTACAATATTCTCCAAAGTTGATTTGCGTAGTGGCTACCATCAAATTCGTATGAAATTGGGAGATGAATGGAAAACAGCATTTAAAACTAAGTTTGGATTATATGAGTGGTTAGTCATGCCTTTTGGATTAACTAATGCACCTAGTACTTTCATGAGATTAATGAACGAAGTTTTACGTGCTTTCATTGGACGATTTGTGGTAGTTTACTTTGATGACATATTGATTTATAGCAGATCTTTGGAGGAACATTTGGAACATTTACGTGCTGTTTTTATTGCTCTACGTGATGCACGTTTGTTTGGTAACCTTGGGAAGTGCACCTTTTGCACCGACCAAGTATCTTTTCTTGGCTATGTTGTTACTCCACAGGGAATTGAAGTTGATAAAGCCAAGATTGAAGCTATTGAGAGTTGGCCGCAGCCCAAAACGGTCACACAAGTGAGGAGTTTTCTAGGCCTCGCTGGATTCTATAGGCGTTTTGTGAGAGATTTCAGCACCATTGCTGCACCTCTCAATGAGCTTACAAAGAAAGATGTGCCTTTTCTTTGGGGTACCGCACAGGAAGAAGCCTTCACGGTATTGAAAGATAAGTTGACACATGCTCCTTTACTCCAACTTCCTGATTTTAATAAGACTTTTGAGCTTGAATGTGATGCTAGTGGAATTGGATTAGGAGGTGTGTTATTACAAGATGGCAAACCTGTTGCATACTTTTCCGAAAAATTGAGTGGGCCTAGTCTGAATTATTCTACTTATGATAAAGAATTATATGCTCTTGTTCGGACTTTAGAAACATGGCAACATTATTTATGGCCCAAAGAGTTTGTTATACATTCTGATCATGAATCTTTGAAACATATTAAAAGTCAAGCTAAACTGAATCGTAGACATGCTAAATGGGTTGAATTCATTGAGACTTTCCCTTATGTCATTAAACACAAGAAGGGAAAATAAAATGTTATTGCTGATGCATTGTCTCGTCGCTATACTATGCTTTCACAACTTGACTTCAAAATATTTGGTTTGGAGACCATCAAAGATCAATATGTGCATGATGCTGATTTTAAAGATGTAATGCAGAATTGTAAAGAAGGAAGAATGTGGAACAAGGTTGTTGTTAACGATGGATTTGTGTTTCGTGCTAACAAGCTATGCATTCCAGCTAGCTCCGTTCGTCTTTTGTTGTTGCAGGAGGCGCATGGAGGAGGATTAATGGGACACTTTGGCGTGAAGAAGACGGAGGACGTACTTGCTACACATTTCTTTTGGCCAAAGATGAGACAGGATGTTGAGCGTTTTATTGCTCGCTGCACTACATGTCAAAAAGCTAAGTCACGACTCAATCCTCATGGTTTATATATGCCTTTGCCTGTACCTAGTGTTCCTTGGGAGGATATATCTATGGACTTTGTTTTAGGTTTACCTCGAACAAAGAAGGGGAGGGATAGCATATTTGTTGTCGTGGATAGATTCTCGAAAATGGCACACTTTATACCATGTCATAAAAGTGATGATGCTGTTAATGTTGCTGATTTGTTCTTTCCTGAAATTATTCGCTTGCATGGTGTGCCAAATACTATTGTTTCAGATCGTGATACTAAATTTCTTAGCCACTTTTGGAGATGTTTATGGGCTAAGTTGGGGACTAAACTGCTTTTTAGTACTACTTGTCACCCCCAAACTGATGGACAAACTGAAGTAGTCAATAGAACGTTGTCTACTATGCTTAGGGCTGTTTTGAAGAATAATAAGAAAATGTGGGAGGAATGCTTGCCTCATATTGAATTTGCTTATAATCGTTCATTGCATTCTACTACTAAGATGTGCCCTTTTGAAGTTGTGTATGGTTTCCTACCTCGTGCACCTATTGATTTGTTGCCTCTTCCATCTTCGGAGAAGGTTAATTTTGATGCTAAACAACGTGCTGAATTGATTTTAAAAATGCATGAGTTAACTAAGGAAAACATTGAGCGTATGAATGCTGATGAGGACATCAATACAATTGTTACACCCACAGCCCCTGCTGCTATACATACTGGACCAATTACTAGAGCTCGTGCACGCCAACTAAATTACCAGGTACTTTCGTTTCTTGGTAATGATTCTAATGTTCATGAGAATATGATGCTGCCTAAATTGGATACATTTGTTTTGCTTACAAATGAAGGGCCTAGCTTGGAGAAGGATGAACATTGGAGCAAGAACAAGCATGGAGATGATGGCATGCGCAAGGGGAACAAGAACGGAGTTACAAGTGATGATTTCAGCACTTTGAAGCCACCATAATGGGTGCATGAAGCCTTGGACGAAATATACAAGATGCCACTTCATAAATTTCGTCCCGAGGCTATTTTAGGTGCTGCGTCACCTTATTATTGGGCCAGGCCCATGTAATTTCGAAATACATAAGTATAGGCTATTTTTAGAGTCCGTATGTGTGGGGAAACAAGAGATAGGGTTGATTTCGGACCCCTCCACCAAGGGCCACGAAATTCCCCCCTCTTCCTCCATATATACAGCCCTTAGGGCATCGTTTAGACTTTGGGTTTTGTTTAGATTAAAAGTTCGCCGTAGCTGCAACTTCGCGTACTTCGTTTGTGTTCAACGACCAGACAAAGGCGTCACAGAACCCCACCTTGATCAATAAAGCTTTCATCTTATATTCGCAATATCCAGATTGCAATCTCAGTTTCTTGCTTGTTCTTCGTTTGCTCGCAGGAAACAGACCCTCGTGGTCAGGTTGATCGTGCTCCGGCGTGGTCAATAATCTCTCGGAGTTGGTTTAGCGATTGCTAAGGCGCGACGTCCTCGCACGTTCGTAGTCGGATCGTCAAAGTCGACTTCCACCAAAGCGAAATCCACCATCTCATCGAAAGACGGGACACCTTTGCCTCTATCACGGCATATAAACCATGAGGATTGAGTCGTGACTTAGCTTTTTGACATGTAGTGCAGCGAGCAATAAAACGCTCAACATCCCGTCTCATCTTTGGCCAAAAGAAATGTGTAGCAAGTACGTCCTCCATCGTCTTCACACCAAAGTGTCCCATTAATCCTCCTCCATGCGCCTCCTGCAACAACAAAAGACGAACGGAGCTAGCTGGAATGCATAGCTTGTTAGCACGAAACACAAATTCATCGTTAACGACGAACTTGTTCCACATTCTTCCTTCTTTACAATTCTGCATTACATCTTTAAAATCAGCATCATGCACATATTGATCTTTGATGGTCTCCAAACCAAATATTTTGAAGTCAAGTTGTGAAAGCATAGTATAGCGGCCAGACAATGCATCAACAATAACATTTTCTTTTCCCTTCTTGTGTTTAATGACATAAGGAAAAGTCTCAATGAATTCAACCCATTTAGCATGTCTACGATTCAGTTTAGCTTGACTTTTAATATGTTTCAAAGATTCATGATCAGAATGTATAACAAATTCTTTGGGTCATAAATAATGTTGCCATGTTTCTAAAGTCCGAACAAGAGCATATAATTCTTTATCATAAGTAGAATAATTCAGACTAGGCCCACTCAATTTTTCAGAAAAGTATGCAACAGGTTTGCCATCTTGTAATAACACACCGCCTAATCCAATTCCACTAGCATCACATTCAAGCTCAAAAGTCTTATTAAAATCAGGAAGTTGGAGTAAAGGAGCATGTATCTACTTATCTTTCAATACCGAGAAGGCTTCTTCCTGTGCGGTACCCCAAAGAAAAGGCACATCTTTCTTTGTAAGCTCATTGAGAGGTGCAGCAATGGTGCTAAAATCTCTCACAAAACGCCTATAGAATCCAGCGAGGCCAAGAAAACTCCTCACTTGTGTGACCGTTTTGGGTTGCGGCCAACTCTCAATAGCTTCAATCTTGGCTTTATCAACTTCAATTCCCTATGGAGTAACAACATAGCCAAGAAAAGATACTCGGTCGGTGCAAAAGGTGCACTTCCCAAGGTTACCAAACAAACGTGCATCACGTAGAGCAATAAAAACAGCACATAAATGTTCCAAATGTTCTTCCAAAGATCTGCTATAAATCAATATGTCATCAAAGTAAACTACCACAAATCGTCCAATGAAAGCACGTAAAACTTCGTTCATTAATCTCATGAAAGTACTAGGTGCATTAGTTAACCCAAAAGGCATGACTAACCACTCATATAATCCAAACTTAGTTTTGAATGCTGTTTTCCATTCATCTCCCAATTTCATA
>NW_021286719.1:0-636 GCF_002162155.2 Triticum dicoccoides
GGGGATCGGGATCCTGATCCAGATCCAGCGAGGGGGGAGGAGTGGTGCGAGTGAGGGAGAGTGGGGATCGGGTGGGGGTTAGGGTTCGGGGAGGTGGCCTTGTAGGCCAGAGAGGAGGGCCGGCTGGGCCTGGTGGGCCGGCCGGTGCGGAGGCCAGCTGGGCCGCTCGGCCCAACGTGGGGGGGTGTTTCTATTTTTATGTTTTTTTTTGTTTGACCTTTTCCTTTTTTTTCTATTTTCCTGTTTCTTTTAGTTTTACTTTATATGCAGTTTTTTTTATAATATATCAACTCAGCCCCTAAATTAGCATTATTAGTTAGGCTACTGTCATAATTAATTTGGCACTAAATAAATTAGTTTTACATTTGTTTATTATTGAAAAGTATTTAATAATTGTTTTAGCCCCTGTTTTTATTTAGTTTAGGCACTTAAACATTTTGAAAAAGGTTGGTTCCAACACCCAAAATAAGTTACGGATTATTTGCCACATGATGATCATTTTAAATTCTAACGTTTGAAAACCTTTATTGTTTGCCTGATTTTGAATTTGAATTTGAATCGGCTTGAACCAACTCGAGTTTATCAACAGTAACCGAGGTGACGTGGCACCATTAGCAGGGGTTTACTGTAGCTTAA
>NW_021286720.1:0-1093 GCF_002162155.2 Triticum dicoccoides
GACTTTGCCAGCCTTCTCATCTACCAAGTATCTAGGGTAATTCTGCTCCAGTGGTTGTTCCCCTTATTACAGAAGCACTTAGTCTCGGGTTTGGGTTCAACCTTGGGTTTCTTCACTAGAGCAGCAGCTGAATTGCCGTTTCATGAAGTATCCCTTCTTGCCCTTGCCCTTCTTGAAACTAGTGGTTTCACCAACCATCAACAATTGATGCTCCTTCTTGATTTCTACTTTCGTGGCGTCAAACATCGCGAATATCTCAAGGATCATCATATATGTCCCTGATATATCATAGTTCATCACGAAGCTCTAGCAGCTTGGTGGTAATGACTTCGGAGAACCATCACTATTTCATCTGGAAGATCAACTCCCACTCGATTCAAGCGATTGTTGTACTCAGACAATCTGAGCACAAGCACAACAATTGAGCTTTTCTCCTTAGTCTACAGGCTAAGAAAATCGTCGGAGGTCTTATACCTCTTGACGTGGGCACGAGCCTGAAATCCCAATTTCAGCCCTCGAAACATCTCATATGTTCCGCGATGTTTCGAAAACGTCTTTGGTGCCTCAACTCTAAACCGTTTAACTGAATTATCACGTAGTTATCAAAACGTGTATGTCCGATGTTCACAACATCCACAGACGAGGTTTGGGGTTCAGCACACTGAGCGGTGCATTAAGGACATAAGCTTTCTACTGTCCGCATAATCGCTACTATCAACTTTCAACTATATTTTCTCTAGGAACATAACTAAACAGTAGAACTAAAGCGCGAGCTACGACATAATTTGCAAAGAGTCTTTTGACTATGTTCAAGATAATTAAGTTCATCTTATGAACTCCCACTTAGATAGACATCCCTCTGGTCATCTAAGTGATTACATGATCCGAGTCAACTAGGCCGTGTCCGATCATCACGTGAGACGGACTAGCCAACGTCGGTGAACATCTTCATGTTGATCGTATCTACTATACGACTCATGCTCGACCTTTCGGTCTCCGTGTTCCGAGGCCATGTCTGTACATGCTAGGCTCGTCAAGTTAACCCTAAGTGTTTTCGCGTGTGTAAATCTGTCTTACACCCGTTGTATGTGAA
>NW_021286721.1:0-4788 GCF_002162155.2 Triticum dicoccoides
CTTGTATTCGAGCCCTCGAGGCCCCTGGCTTGTATTATGATGCTTGTATGACTTATTTTATTTGTAGAGTTGTGTTGTGATATCTTCCCGTGAGTCCCTGATCTTGATCGTACACATTTGCGTGCATGATTAGTGTACGATTGAATCGGGGGCGTCATAAGTTGGTATCAGAGCCGACTGCCTGTAGGAATCCCCCTTCCAACTCCTTGGCCGAAGTCGAGTCTAGACATTGCAAAACTTTTACTAACATGGCTGTGTGTCTTATGGGCCCACGTCGCCATTGGGTGGTAATAGGATCTTTTACTCCTCGCCTATACTCTGGGACTCTGATCTCTCCTCTATTCGGGTTAAATGGATTTTGCTAAATCTAACATTAGGATCTCGTTATCACTTTCACCCGGAGAGCCCCTTATTATTGATGATCGTCTACTGCACGTGAAGACCCTGAAGATACTCTCCGCTGTAACCCGAGAATTTGTGTCCGTTGCTTTTGCAATTCCCTACCACCAAAATATCCCTATGGATAAATACATACATCTGTCGTTCTTGCTTTTGTTCCCAGTTGATCTTGTCATTGGAAGATACCCTGAAATTCTCTCTATTGATCCGAGAATACTTTGTGCCTACTGCCTTACAGTTCCTTTCCACCTGAATAACCCTACGGATAATTTCTCGCACCTTTCGAGTATCCGCTCATCCCAGTTGTTCAGGTGTTTCACAAAAGTCTTTGAAATACTATTCAATCATCCGAAAATCCCTAGTAGCTTTATTGCTCTACAAATACTTGTCTACTAGCATTATGGATGCTTCCCATATATCTGGCAATATTCACTAGTATCTTTTGACACCGTCATTTTGATCCTATTGATTCAATATGTGTGCGAATGCACACAATCATCTATCAACCCTTCTAAATTTCTTTCCGACCCAGACATCATTTTTGAACATGAGCTGGTTCTCGACCAAACTATTTGTCACCAATTGTGCCTCTGGTCTATCCGACTTATCCATCCTTGATCAGAGCGACTGCTTCTGAACCTTTGTTTTGGAAATCGTAATTCCTTTGTTATCTAAGCATCGAATTATTCCAATGTTCTATAATATGATGCCCGTGCATTCTTTCTGGAGTACCGATACTCACATCAGCTCTGTTATGGATCGCCCGATCCATTGTTGGATTTCATCTGACAGTGTCCTTCATAATTAATCACTTTGTGAGTTCCTTCTCCGATACATAATGCCTTTGGTAAATTGTATCCTTTCCTTTTGCCAACCATGCTCTGCTTTCGAGCTGGTGGTATTTACTATTGAAGCTTGTGGTATATGTTTCCATGATACCCTGCCGGGTTGAACCTATGCCTTCCTTTATATGTGTGAACTCGGAAGTTTTCACGAGTCGTAATCATCTGGTATTTCACCAGGTAAAACTTTCAACACCAATGCCTTTATCAAAGTGAGAAGTGAATGGAAGGTTATACATTGAAGAAGTGGGAGTCGACCTTGAACTTTGTGTTCATGCCCATGGACACGATGTAGATCCTATCATGGAAACTTCTTGTAATAATAACTATTTTCTTGATAAATATCATCTGGTATCTGTGAATTGATCCTACGCATCCGTGGTTCCGACCATGTTTGTTCTTCTTTGATTCCATTTCTCGGACAAGTTAAACAATTGTCTTCTATGGATCAATACCCCAGTCCAACCTTTACTTTGATCTTCTGTCGAGTATTACCCCCCTGGTATCTCGAGATTATCATGGAACTGCATAACTTTTTATGAGTTCATCAAGTACTACCTCCCACTGATTCCAATTTCTCACGGGCACTGAGTTATTAAACACTCAAAGACACCGATAACTGAACCAAGTCCGCACTACGGTTCAACAACTCTTCAGTAAGCTTCTATAAGTACGAGTTTGTACCCGATCACGCCATTCCTAGCCTGTTTGGCTATATCATTGTCGTGATGATTTTAACTGTGCTACCCGGTCCTTCTTCTCGGAGCACAATTTTCGACGATGAATTAAGCTTACGTCGATTTTCCTCGTCATTCCCTTTCACCTTAAACAACAAGCTTGAGTTCGAGTTTATGTCATAACCGTGGTTCCATTAACCTCTTGCTTCATCATTACTTTGACTTGATGTCGTCGCTGATTGATCACATCGGCATGGAAACTCTCGACACTTGTGTCGTGATCATCATCAACCTTATGAGCTCTTCCAGGAAATCAACTGAATTCATGATGGGTAATACCATCCTTGCCCTCGATGATTCCTGTTCTCATCGACCACTTTATTGCCTTCCGTTCAACACAAGATGTTCGTGTTTTGTGTAAACCTTGAGATCCTTGCTGTCCAGCAATTGATCTTCCTTACCTCGGAAGTATTACCATCTCTTTTTGTCAAGAATGTGGTGAGAATTTCACCACCTCTTAATAATTCTTGATATCATAATACTTCTTGCCATCTTCGTTCATTCCTTGGTCCTCGTATTGTTTTCAACCGGAATACCGACATTGGAGCTATGACGTGTGAATTCTAAACTCCTAGCAACCCTATTGCTTTGAAGTGAATGGGCGATAGTTCATTCTAAGTCCTTCGTTAATTGAATCACCATTCTGACATTGGTCGTGCAACCCAACCCATATTTCGGGCGCACATTTCAACCAATGTTTATTTGTGTATGTTTTCCTCGAGCATACTTCCTTATATCATTTGATTTGGCAAATGTTATCTCCTTGTTCACTTAATGGTGGAAATCCATCTTTTGGGGAATCTCGGCGAATTGCCGTTGGGTTCACCAGACACCTCCTTGTCCTCTCCTTGGGTTAATGATGGACTCTTGTTAACGGAAATCACTTCATAGTTCATTTCCCCGAGAATCTTACAATGTCATCTCGTCAATTTGCGTTGCACCTTTTCTTCTCAGGTATCCTAAGTCTGATGTATCCTGACACCAATCGGATCTGAATCTCGGTCAGGTATGATGGTTGGGACAACTTTCCAAGAGTCATGATGTTGATCCTTTGATGACCCGATAACATGATGTCATGCCTAGCACCCCCCCCCTCGTCTGGAGGACCTATCATTATAGATTCCTTTTCAGCAAGGTTATCCATTCATCCATGAGGAAATTGTAAGATTTATTCTACAAGTTATTCCTGATGGATCCTTCGTGTTTTCAAAGTTTGATCTTCACCTGAAGACCATGTCAATTCTATCTCGAAGCATGTCTATGGTACTCCGATGTTTCAACAAGAACATTTGAAGCCCAATGCTAAACATTTCTTGCTCAATTATCCAAACACCGCTGTATGGATAATGTCATGAAAATTTCTCTCCCCTCACCTAGAGGCTTTTCTACTTAATATCATGTCATGGTTATCATGTTCTGCTTGTCCTTGGGAAGGATATACCCCTGAAATAGGTGTATAAACATTTTCCTTTCCATTGTTCTATTTGATCTGATGATCACTTTTTCCTTTCCATTGTTTTGTTTAACCTTTCTTGTGATCTATATGATCTAAGCAGTAATGTTCTCCTGCTTATGTAAACCCCTCGGTGTACAACTCTGTCAGCAAGACCCTGTTACTATTGTTGAAAACATTCCGGTAACCACCGATGGACGAGAACTTTGCCTATTGGCCCGCCTCGTTCAACGAGCAGGAAAATGGTTCTCTTCGTCCCTCGCCCTTGGTACCAACGTTGTTGCTGACATAGCTGACATGGTACTCCCTGACATGCCTTGCTATCATGACCGTGCAAGATGTCACTGCTCCTATTTTAAAAAAAAAGAACCACATGGCGGGCCCATAACCCACAGTTTCACAGGATCGAAACCTGACTCTCCTATACACCCTGTTGCCAAAGTTATTCCTATAGCTTGACTTCGTATGTAATTTGCGAGCCACCTTCCTAGTGATCAATTCTGGTATCGGACACAATACTTATTCCCGTTGCTCTGAACCCCATTCACACTCTGTTTCAGGCAATGAACGATTGCCTATCCGCTTGAAACTTCTTATTGCACCGTCTTACTTTGCTCTCGATGTGTTTCATTTGTTCAACTCGAGAGATACTCATATGTTCATACTTGGGAAACCCCCAGAAGATTTTCCCTTGTAACATCCTATCGTTGTAGAGCTGCCCCTTACCTATTCGTAAGTACGATGGAGATCCCGAAGAAAGGATGACAAATTGATCATGGTGACTTGAAGCAGTGAAATGAAGACATCAATGAAAGTTATCAACCTCTTCGAAAGGGAAGCCAAGACCGAGAAGACTCGTTAGGTTTTTCGCTACCAACACCTTCGCCCCTTACTCCACCGCTTAAATCTCGGGACGAGATTTCTTGTAGTGGAGGAGAATTGTGACGCCCAGGTAATTAAGCTACAGTGATCCTCTGCTAATGGTGCCACGTCACCTCGTTTATAGTTGCTAATCTCGAGTTAGTTCGAAACCGATTCAAATTCAAATTCAAAAATAGGCAAACAATAAAAGTTTTCAAATATTAAAACTAAAATGTTCGGAGTGAACCAAATATTGCATAGATAATTATGGTGGAGAAACCACACTTTTATAAAATGTTTAAATACTGTTAAATGAATAAAAGAGTAGCAAAAACAATTATTTTAATGCTTTAAAAATAATAAACATTTTCAAAACTAAATTGTTATAAGTATTAAACTATTGTGGCAGTGACATAATTTGTAAAATCCTATTTAGGTGCCACTTTGGTAATTTACTAAAACTAAAATAATAGGAAACTAAGAGAAAGCAAAGTAT
>NW_021286721.1:5379-8267 GCF_002162155.2 Triticum dicoccoides
ACCCGAGCGCCCCGCCGTCGCGCCCTGCTGCTTCCCCCCTCTCGGCGTTTCCCCTCCGGTGGCCGCCCGGCCATGCCCCGGACCTCCTCGCCGCCAATTTGGGGCGAACGCCCAGTCGGGCGCCGCAACGCCCGACCAGCAAGCCCCCCCGGGCCACAGACACATGGGGCCCGCCCCCAGAACGCAAAAAAATAAAAAAATAAAAAAAAATAATAAATAATAAAATAAATAAAAACAATAAATATAATTAATAAAATTAAAATGATTTAATAAAATTATTAATTAATTACTTAATTAATTAAGTTAATTAATCTGGTTTAATTAAATTAATTAACTAGTTAAGTTTAATTAAACTGCAATTAGATTAACCTAAACCCTAATTAACCTAAATAGAGAATGACAGGTGGGTCCCACTGGACCCACATGTCAGGGTTGACTCAGTCAACCCCTGTTGACTGCTGACGTCAGCATGACATCATGCTGACGTCATAAATACATTTTTCGAATTAATTAAATAAATAATTAAATTCCAAAATTGTTAAAATCTTTTAAAAATCATATCTTTTAATCCGTAACTCGGATTAAAATATTTTCAACATGAAAGTTGCTCAGAACGACGTGACGATTCTGGATACGCAGTCCGTTCGTCCGCCACACACCCCTAACCTATCGAACTCGCAACTTTTCCCCTCCGGTTCATCTGTCCGAAAACACGAAACACCGGGAATACTTTCCCGGATGATTCCCCCCTTAACCAGTACCACCTCATACCACGTTAGGGCACGCCTAGCATCGCTTCTTGACATGTCATGCATCGGTATGCATCTGTTTACTTGGTATTCATTGTTTCTTCCCCCTCTTCTCTCCGGTAGACTACGAGACCGACGCTGCTGCTGCCCAGTTCGACTACGGAGTTGACGACCCCTCTCTCTTGCCAGAGCAATCAGGCAAGCCCCCCCCCCCTTGATCACCAGATATCGCCTATTCTACTCTATATTGCTTGCATTAGAGTAGTGTAGCATGTTACTGCTTTCCGTTGATCCTATTCTGATGCATAGCCTGACATTGTTGCTACACCTGTTGATACCTTACCTTCAATCCTAAATGCTTAGTATAGGATGCTAGTTTATCATCATTGGCCCTACATTCTTGTCAGTCTGCCTTGCTATACTATTGGGCCGTGATCACTCGGGAGGTGATCACGGGTATATACCATACATACATACATACTATACAGATGGTGACTAAAGTTGGGTCAGCTCGAAGAGTACCCGCGAGTGATTCACGGATTGGGGGCTGAAAGGACCGTTGTCCCGACGGCCCTCTGTGTGGATCTTTATGGCGGAGCGACAGGGCAGGTTGAGACCGCCTAGGAGAGAGGTGGGCCTGGCCCTGTTCGGCGTTCGCGGACACTTAACACGCTTAACGAGATCTTGGTATTTGATCTAAGTCTGGCTACGAGCCTATACGCACTAACCATCTACGTGGGAGTAGTTATGGGTATCCCGATGTCGTGGTATCAGCCGAAGCACTTCAGACGTCAGCGACGGAGCGGCGCGCGCCGAATTGGACTGGAACGCCACTAGGCTAGGTCTGCTTTCGGCCGCCCACGCAACGTGCAGGTGTGCTCAGGGCGATGGGCCCAGACCCCTGCGCGCTTAGGTTTAGACCGGCGTGCTGGCCTCTCTGTTTTGCCTAGGTGGGGCTGCGACGTGTTGATCTTCCGAGGCCGGGCATGACCTAGGAAAGTGTGTCCGGCCAAATGGGATCGAGCGTGTTGGGTTATGTGGTGCACCCCTGCAGGGAAGTTAATCTATTCGAATAGCCGTGATCTTCGGTAACAGGACGACTTGGAGTTGTACCTTGACCTTATGACAACTAGAACCGGATACTTAATAAAACACACCCTTCCAAGTGCCAGATACAACCGGTGGTCGCTCTATCTCAGGGATATGAGGAGGGGATCACCGGGTAGGATTATGCTATGAGATGCTATTTGAAGATGATACTTGGAGGACTTCGACCTACCCTCTTCTGCCTGTTGCAAGACGAAGGTGACTAGAAGCGTAGTCTTCGATAGGACTAGCTATCCCCCTCTTATTCTGGCATTCTGCAGTTCAGTCCACTGATATGGCCCTTTACACATATACCCATGCATATGTAGTGTAGTTCCTTGCTTGCGAGTACTTTGGATGAGTACTCACGGTTGCTTTCTCCCCCCTTTTCCCCCTTTCTTTCGTTCTGGTTGTCGCGACCAGATACTGGAGTCCAGGAGCCAGACGCCACCGTCGACAACGACCCCTACTGCACCGGAGGTGCCTACTACTACGTGCTGCCCGCTGATGACGACCTGGAGTAGTTTAGGACGATCCCAGGCAGGAGGCCTGCGCCTCTTTCGTTCTGTATCCCAGTTTGTGCTAGCCTTCTTAAGGCAACTTGTTTAACTTATGTCTGTACTCAGATATTGTTGCTTCCGCTGGCTCGTCTATGATCGAGAACTTGTATTCGAGCCCTCGAGGCCCCTGGCTTGTATTATGATGCTTGTATGACTTATTTTATTTGTAGAGTTGTGTTGTGATATCTTCCCGTGAGTCCCTGATCTTGATCGTACACATTTGCGTGCATGATTAGTGTACTATTGAATCGGGGGCGTCACACAGCCGAAGCTCTTCTTCTTCTTCTTCTTCTTCTTCTTCTTCTTCTTCTTCTTCTTCTTCTTCTTCTTCTTCTTCTTCTTCTTCTTCTTCTTCTTCTTCTTCTTCTTCTTCTTATTCTTATTCTTATTCTTCTTATTCTTATTCTTATTCTTCTTCTTCTTCTTCTTCTTCTTCTTCTTCTTCTTCTTCTTCTTCTTCTTCTTCTTCTTCTTCTTCTTCTTCTTCCTCTTC
>NW_021286721.1:10316-13713 GCF_002162155.2 Triticum dicoccoides
CTCCCCTGCTCCCCTTGCCCTGCCGTGGCCGGCGCCTCGCCGTGGCCACCGGCCTCCCCTGCTCCCCTCGCCCTGCCGGCTTCGCCAACCCTCCTGGGCATGCGCCCGAACGAACGGGTGCGGGTTGCGCCCGAACCCGCACCGCCCTGTGCCCGCTAGCCCCCCCGGGCCACTGACTAGGGGGCCCCGCCCCATAACGTTTTTTTTAAGAAAAAAAAATAAAATAAAAATAATAATAAAATAAATAAATATATTAAATAAATAAATGAATAATAACTAAAATAATTAAAACATTAATTAATTAAGTAAGTAATTAATTAAGTTAATTAACCCTGATTAGATTAACCTAATCACTAATTAAAATTAACTAATCTGTAATTAAACTAAACAGAGAATGACAGGTGGGTCTCACTGGACCCACACGTCAGGTTGACCAGGTCAATGGTCAACGTTGACTGCTGACATCACCCTGATGTCATGCTGACGTCAGCTTTTACTGTTCTGGATAATGTTGGGTTAAATAATTAATTAAATTCCATAAAATGATTAAATCTTTAGAAAATCATATCTTTTAATCCGTAACTCGGATGAAAATACTTTCTACATGAAAGTTGCTCAGAACAACGAGACGATTTCGGATACGCAGTCCGTTCGTCCGCCACACACCCCTAACCTATCGAACTCGCAACTTTTCCCCTCCGGTTCATCTGTCCGAAAACACGAAACACTGGGGGTACTTTCCCGGATGTTTCCCCCCTTCACCGGTATCACCTCATACCGCGTTAGAACACGTCTAGCTCTGCTTGTTGACCTGTTATGCACTTGCCTGCTATGTATTTACTGTTTCTCCCCCCTCTTCTCTCCGGTAGCCCCCGTGACGATGCTGATGCCCCTGTGGACGACTACGTCACCGACGACCCCTCTCTCTTGCCAGAGCAACCAGGCAAGCTGTGACGCCCCCGATTCAATCGTACACTAATCATACACGCAAATGTGTACGATCAAGATCAGGGACTCACGGGAAGATATCACAACACAACTCTACAAATAAAATAAGTCATACAAGCATCATAATACAAGCCAGGGGCCTCGAGGGCTCGAATACAAGTGCTCGATCATAGACGAGTCAGCGGAAGCAACAATATCTGAGTACAGACATAAGTTAAACAAGTCTGCCTTAAGAAGGCTAACACAAACTGGGATACAGATCGAAAGAGGCGCAGGCCTCCTGCCTGGGATCCTCCTAACTACTCCAGGTCGTCGTCGGCGGGCAACACGTAGTAGTAGGCACCTCCGGTGTAGTAGGGGTCGTCGTCGACGGTGGCGTCTGGCTCCTGGACTCCAGCATCTGGTTGCGACAACCAGGAAAAAGGAAAGGGGGACAAGGGGGGGAGAAAGCAACCGTGAGTACTCATCCAAAGTACTCGTAAGCAAGGAACTACACTACATATGCATGGGTATATGTGTAAGGAGGCCATATCAGTGGACTGAACTGCAGAATGCCAGAATAAGAGGGGGATAACTAATCCTGTCGAAGACTACGCTTCTGGTCACCTTCGTCTTGCATCAAGTATAAGAGAGCAGATTGAAGTCCTCCAAGTAGCATCTCCAAGTAACATCTCATAGCATAATCCTACCCGGCGATCCCCTCCTCATATCCCTGAGGTAGAGCGACCACCGGTTGTATCTGGCACTTGGAAGGGTGTGTTTTATTAAGTATCCGGTTCTAGTTGTCATAAGGTCAAGGTACAACTCCAAGTCGTCCTGTTACCGAAGATCACGGCTATTCGAATAGATTAACTTCCCTGCAGGGGTGCACCACATAGCCCAACACGCTCGATCCCATTTGGCCGGACACACTTTTCGGGGTCATGCCCGGCCGCGGAAGATCAACACGTCGCAGCCCCACCTAGGCAAAACAGAGAGGCCAGCACGCCGGTCTAAACCTAAGCGCGCAGGGGTCTGGGCCCATCGCCCCGAGCACACCTGCACGTTGCGTGGGCGGCCGAAAGCAGACCTAGCCTAGTGGCGTTCCAGTCCAATTCGGCGCGCGCCGCTCCGTCGCTGACGTCTGAAGAGCTTCGGCTGATACCACGACGTCAGGATACCCATAACTACTCCCACGTAGATGGTTAGTGCGTATAGGCTCGTAGCCAGACTCAGATCAAATACCAAGATCTCATTAAGCGTGTTAAGTGTCCGCGAACGCCGAACAGGGCCAGGCCCACCTGTCTCCTAGGTGGTCTCAACCTGCCCTGTCGCTCCGCCACAAAGATCCACACAGAGGGCCGTTGGGACAAAGGTCCTTTCAGCCCCCAATCCGTGAATCACTCGCGGGTACTCTTCGAGCTGACCCGACTTTAGTCACCATCTGTATAGTATGTATATAGGTATAGTATATACCCGTGATCACCTCCCGAGTGATCACGGCCCAATAGTATAGCAAGGCAGACTGACAAGAATGTAGGGCCAATGATGATAAACTAGCATCCTATACTAAGCATTTAGGATTGCAGGTAAGGTTTCAACAGGTGTAGCAACAATGTCAGGCTATGCATCAGAATAGGATCAACGGAAAGCAGTAACATGCTACACTACTCTAATGCAAGCAGTATAGAGAAGAATAGGCGATATCTGGTGATCAAGGGGGGGGGCTTGCCTGGTTGCTCTGGTAAGAGAGAGGGGTCGTCAACTCCGTAGTCGAACTGGGCAGCAGCAGCGTCGGTCTCGTAGTCTACCGGAGAGAAGAGGGGGAAGAAACAATGAATACCAAGTAAACAGATGCATATCGAGGCATGACATGTCAAGAAGCGATGCTAGGCGTGCCCTAACGTGGTATAAGGGGGTACTGGTTAGGGGGGAAAAAACATCCGGGGAAGTTTTCCCGGTTCCGGACGTCTGTCAGGCAGATGAACCGGAGAGGAAAGTTTGCAGGTTCGATAGGTTAGAGGCGTGTGGTGGACGAACGGACTGCGTAGCCGGATTCGTCACGTCGTTCTGAGCAACTTTCATGTTGAAAATATTTTAATCCGGATTACGGATTAAAAGATATGATTTTTAAAAGATTTTATTAATTTCAGGAATTTAATTAATTATTTATTTAATTTCGAAAATGCTTTTATGACATCAGTATGATGTCATGCTGACATCATCAGTCAACAGGGTTGACCGAGTCAACCCTGACAGGTGGGTCCCGCATGTCATTCTCTAATATCTAATTAACCTAATCAGAGTTAATTAACATTAGTTAATTAGGTTAATTAGTGATTAGGGTTAATTAATCAGAATTAATTAGACTAATTAATTACTTAATTAATTAATTAATTAATTAATTAGTTAATTAGTTTTAATTCATTTTCATTTTATTTTTATTCCCTGCTTTAATTAATTAAAAAAA
>NW_021286721.1:16564-18826 GCF_002162155.2 Triticum dicoccoides
TCGAGAACTTGGTTGACACGTTCAACTTGCCCTTGTGACTGAGGATGAAAAGCAGTGCTGAAAGACAGATGAGTGCCCATAGCTTCTTGGAAACTTGCCCAGAATCTTGAAGTGAATAAACTGCCACGGTCTGAACTGATAACCAGTGGAATACCGTGAAGCGAAACAATTCTGGTCATGTAGAGAGTTGCAAGCTGACTAGCAGTGATCGTTTCTTTGACCGCCAGAAAATGTGCAACCTTAGAAAGTCGGTCAATGACGACAAGAATAGCATCATTGCCTTTCTGCGATTTGGGGAATCCAGTGACGAAGTCCATTTCAACATGGTCCCATTTCCATTCAGGAATAGAGATAGGTTGCAGAGTTCCAGCAGGCCTTTGATGTTCTGCTTTGATACGACGGCAAACGTCACATTCAGCAACATAACGAGCAATGTCTTGCTTCCTATTAGACCACCAGAATCTCTGGCGGATGTCTTGGTACATCTTTGTACAACCAGGGTGGATACAAAGAGGCGTATCATGAGCTTCTTTCATAACTTTTGGAGTCAGATTTAGGTTTTCCCTCTTACTCGGTACCACTAGGCGACCTTTGAAGAATAGGTGTGACGCCCCCGATTCAATCATACACTAATCATGCACGCAAATGTGTACGATCAAGATCAGGGACTCACGGGAAGATATCACAACACAACTCTACAAATAAAATAAGTCATACAAGCATCATCATACAAGCCAGGGGCCTCGAGGGCTCGAATACAAGTGCTCGATCATAGACGAGTCAGCGGAAGCAACAATATCTGAGTACAGACATAAGTTAAACAAGTTTGCCTTAAGAAGGCTAGCACAAACTGGGATACAGATCGAAAGAGGCGCAGGCCTCCTGCCTGGGATCCTCCTAAACTACTCCAGGTCGTCGTCAGCGGGCAGCACGTAGTAGTAGGCACCTCCAGTGAAGTAGGGGTCGTCGTCGACGGTGGCAACTGGCTCCTGGACTCCAGCCTCTGGTTGCGACAACCAGAAAGAAAGGAAAGGGGAAAAGGGGAAAGAAAGCAACCGTGAGTACTCATCCAAAGTACTCGCAAGCAAGGAACTACACTACATATGCATGGGTATATGTGTAAGGAGGCCATATCAGTGGACTGAACTGCAGAATGCCAGAATAAGAGGGGGGTAGCTAATCCTGTCGAAGACTACGCTTCTCGTAGCCACCGTCTTGCATCAAGTAGAAGAGAGTAGATTGAAATCCTCCACGTAGCATCTCCAAATAGCATCTCATAGCATAATCCTACCCGGCGATCCCCTCCTCATATCCCTGAGGTAGAGCGACCACCGGTTGTATCTGGCACTTGGAAGGGTGTGTTTTATTAAGTATCCGGTTCTAGTTGTCATAAGGTCAAGGTACAACTCCAAGTCGTCCTGTTACCGAAGATCACGGCTATTCGAATAGATTAACTTCCCTGCAGGGGTGCACCACATAGCCCAACACGCTCGATCCCATTTGGCCGGACACACTTTCCTGGGTCATGCCCGGCCTCGGAAGATCAACACGTCGCAGCCCCACCTAGGCTCAATAGAGAGGCCAGCACGCCGGTCTAAACCTAAGCGCACATGGGTCTGGGCCCATCGCCCATAGCACACCTGCACGTTGCGTACGCGGCCGAAAGCAGAACTAGCCCCCTTAATACAAGAGCAGGCTTACGTTCCAATCCGGCGCGCGCCGCTCCGTCGCTGACGTCTGAAGTGCTTCGGCTGATACCACGACGTCGGGATACCCATAACTACTCCCACGTAGATGGTTAGTGCGTATAGGCTCGTAGCCAGACTCAGATCAAATACCAAGATCTCGTTAAGCGTGTTAAGTATCCGCGAACGCCGAACAGGGCCAGGCCCACCTGTCTCCTAGGTGGTCTCAACCTGCCCTGCCGCTCCGCCACAAAGATCCACACAGAGGGCCGTCGGGACAAAGGTCCTTTCAGCCCCCAATCCGTGAATCACTCGCGGGTACTCTTCGAGCTAACCCGACTTTAGTCACCATCTGTATAGTATGTATGTATGTATGGTATATACCCGTGATCACCTCCCGAGTGATCACGGCCCAATATTATAGCAAGGCAGACTGACACGAAGGTAGGGCCAACAATGATAAACTAGCATCCTATACTAAGTATTTAGGATTCCCGGTAAGGTATCAACAGATGTAGCGACAATGTCAGGCTATGCATTAGAATAGGATTAATGAAAGCAGTAACATGCTACACTA
>NW_021286722.1:0-1267 GCF_002162155.2 Triticum dicoccoides
AAGGACACATGCCGGCCAGCCTAAGTGTTCCAGAGCAGTAGCAAGCTACCATGGCTCAGCGGTAACACTAGGAGACATTTCCCGGTAAGAGAGGCTACTAAAGATAAACAACTAGATAGTCAGATCCCACACATACCAAGCATTTCAATCATACACACAATATGCTCGATATGTGCAAATACAACGAAGCATCACAACATGACTCTATGACACAAGTACTTTATTTAAGGCTCAGGGAGCCATACATAACATACACAAAGGTACGGGTCTCACGACCCAGCATTCAAGTCATACAGTCATACAAACCAGCAGCGGAAGTAACTTGTCTGAGTACAGACAACTAGTAAAATAAAAGAGGCTTGGAAAGCCTAACTATACTACGTGGTCCTTCACAAGCTCAGGGTCACCACCTGGGCCTTTAGCCTACTCGTTGATGTCAATGTCTACATAGAACCCATCAGAAGGGGTTGCAGCGTCTTCTGTAAAATGTAAATTATAGCAACATGAGTACAAAGGTACTCAGCAAGACTTACATCAGATCCTACATACATGCATATTCTCAAGAAGGGTTGGTGGAGTTATTGCAGCAAGCCAGCTTTGACTCTTGGCTAGACTATCCTACGATACTCCAACCTGAAATGGTTTTGCGCACACGAGTCCACTACTCACCACTTCAATACACTACCGAGGATCCGCCTCCGTCTTCCTACGGAAGAGCCATCCTCGGCACTCACACCTATCTTGAGGCTTTTAGTAGTTTCCATTTACTTGTCTATGAACTGTATAGGCAACCAAGTAGTCCTTTACCGCGGACGCGGCTATTCAAATAGATCATGTTAACCCTGCAGGGGTGTACTTCTTCATACATGTTTCCACCACTTAGCGTCTGCACACGACATGTGCTCGGCAGACTTCAAGCGAAAGCCGACGTGGGTGTAGACCACGACCTACCTAAACACTTAAGCCTCTAGTCCAGGTTTATCGCCTATCCAGGTTCCATCCGCAGGGAGTCCGGCCGAGGTTTCCCATACGGCCCCGAACGATGTGAACAGGGTTCCCGAGATACCTAACGGGTATTCGGTACACCCGGCCACGTACCTACCGCATCACAGCCCACCCCTACGGTCAGCGCTGTCCACGGCCTCCAGTAGGCTACAAACACCAGAAACTACTTGCAACTCCTGGACAGAGAGCTAGGGTGAATAAGAAGTCGAGCGGGGTCATATTTCAGGGCCCAATGCATGGTAGTAGTTGTATCTTAAATCAC
>NW_021286723.1:0-1155 GCF_002162155.2 Triticum dicoccoides
GATTACTTTGGTACCTCCCTGCTAAACTTATAGCAAGGCACACATCAGGTCTGGTACACAGCATTGCATACATGATAGAGCCTATGGCTGATGCATAGGGAACATCTTTCATATTCTCTCTTTCTTCTGCAGTGGTCGGGCATTGAGTCTTACTCAATTTCACACCTTGTAACACAGGCAAGAACCCTTTCTTTGCTTGATCCATTTTGAACTTCTTCAAAATTTTGTCAAGGTATGTGCTTTGTGAAAGTCCAATTAAGCGTCTTGATCTATCTCTATAGATCTTAATGCCTAATATGTAAGCAGCTTCACCGAGGTCTTTCATTGAAAAACTTTTATTCAAGTATCCCTTTATGCTATCCAGAAATTCTATATCATTTCCAATCAGTAATATGTCATCCACATATAATATCAGAAATGCTACAGAGCTCCCACTCACTTTCTTGTAAATACAGGCTTCTCCGAAAGTCTGTGTAAAACCAAATGCTTTGATCACACTATCAAAATGTTTATTCCAACTCCGAGAGGCTTGCACCAGTCCATAAATGGATCGCTGGAGCTTGCACACTTTGTTAGCTCCCTTTGGATCGACAAAACCTTCTGGTTGCATCATATACAACTCTTCTTCCAGAAATCCATTCAGGAATGCAGTTTTGACATCCATTTGCCAAATTTCATAATCATAAAATGCAGCAATTGCTAACATGATTCGGACGGACTTAAGCATCGCTACGGGTGAGAAGGTCTCATCGTAGTCAATTCCTTGAACTTGCCGAAAACCTTTTGCGACAAGTCGAGCTTTGTAGACAGTAACATTACCATCAGCGTCAGTCTTCTTCTTAAAAATCCATTTATTCTCAATTGCTTGCCGATCATTGGGCAAGTCAACCAAAGTCCATACTTTGTTCTCATACATGGATCCCATCTCAGATTTCATGGCTTCAAGCCACTTTACGGAATCTGGGCTCACCATCGCTTCTTCATAGTTCGTAGGTTCATCATGATCTAGTAGCATGACCTCCAGAACAGGATTACCGTACCACTCTGGTGCGGATCTTACTCTGGTTGATCTACGCGGTTCAGTAGTATCTTGATCTGAAGTTTCATGATCATTATCATTGGCTTCCTCACTAACTGGTGTAGGTGTCACTGAAA
>NW_021286724.1:0-1437 GCF_002162155.2 Triticum dicoccoides
GTGTCCCAGTGTGATGATTCTGGCCTTTATCCTCGAAAGCATTCCGTGATGCTACTTAGTGGTAGGTATTCTACTCCTGGGTTCTGAACCCGAGATTCACCCTACCTACTTCATGTTGATAGTAATTGCTAGTGCCTTTGGGATATTAGTAACCTTTGCGATAGTCCTCGAAGTCCGTGGTATATCCTTCTTCCAAATACCATGAACCACTTACGGCAAAAGTTTGTTGGATCAAAAGATCACAACAGGAGTGCTCTCTATGGGTTCTCCATTCATAATTGTGACTCTGCCAGTTCTACCCTTCTGCATGGGTTATCCGGAAGAAACCTGTTGAACCTGATTCGACATACTAATCTATGCATCCACAACTCAGAAAGTTATATGTTCCTTTGAGTTGTCCCGCTTTAGTTGTCTACTGACCTTCGTCTATCAATTGATAGTCCAGATTATGTGTGCATTCATTCATCGATGCCTATTACTCTTGTGGTCCGTCAAGCCATTCCATTCAGAATGACTAGGAGAAACAAACTCCAGTACCTCTTCCTTATCCAGGATTGGGTCAAAGAAGTTGTGCTCCGCAGATCAAATTGCTAATCCAGCTTTTGTTCTGTTCTACCTTGGAGTATTACCATCTTTATATCGGAATTATTATAGGAATTGCACACCATCCTATGAACTCTTGGTACAGTTATACTTCTTGCCATCATTAGTCGTTCCTCGGTCTTCGTGTTGATGCAACCGGAATACCGACAAATGAATTGTGATGTGTGAAATCAATACGCCTAGCAACTTCGTTGCTGGGTAGTTAAGGACAATAATTTCATTCTTAGTGTGTTGGTTATTGAATCATCATTCTAAGATTGATCGTGCTACCTAGTCCATTCTCCTGGTTCACTCCTCGACCGATGAGTTAGGATTATTTCAAATCCTTGCTCTATTGATCATATCGTCTTCCCCTGAAAAGCAAGATTGTTCTCGAGCTTAGTAACATACCGGTGGTTCGTGATTTTCTGAATATCTTCTCGGAAGTATCACCGGGTCGTCACCTGACCGTTATGTTGAGCTCGTGATCAAGTTGGTTTCTTGTGAACCACCTTCTCTCCAAGAATCAGTGTTAGATATCCCTGAGCTAGTTGGTTAAGCTAAACGATAACTTGGAGGGTTGGAAGATAAAAGCTTGCCTGACTTAGTTCGTTCCAAAGGGATATTCTTGTGTAGTGTGTGTTGAAGAAAGATGATATCTTCATCGATTGGTCCCTGTGATCAGTTGCTGGACCTTTTGTCTTATCAATCCTTTGATTTGAGTGTGGGCTATCGTCAAATCAAGTCAGAACCAACGATGCTCGTAATGTTGTCTTCCTCGTGGTTGATCCCTCGAGCATACACCATTATATCTTTTGGGTCTGACCAATGCTATCACCGTGTTCACACGATGGT
>NW_021286725.1:0-1023 GCF_002162155.2 Triticum dicoccoides
ACACTGTTTTGGATAATGTTGAATTAAATAAATTAAATAAATTCTAAAAATGATTTAAAACTTTAGAAAATCATATCTTTTAATCCGTAACTCGGATTAAAATATTTTCAACATGAAAGTTGCTCAGAACGACGAGACAATTCCGGATACGCAGCCCGTTCGTCCGCCACACATTCCTAACCTATCCAACTCGCAACTTTCCCCCTCCGGCCCCTCTGCCCGAAAACGCGAAACGCCGAGGATACTTTCCCGGATGTTTTCCCCCTTCACCGGTATCACCTAATACCGCGTTAGGGCACCCCTAGCACCGTTACTTGCCTTGTCATGCATCGTTATGCATCTGTTTGCATTATATTTATTGTTTCTTCTCCCCTCTTCTTCCGCTAGACACCGAGACCGACGCTGCTGCTACCCAGTTCGACTACGGAGTTGACGACCCCTCTCTCTTGCCAGAGCAACCAGGCAAGCCCCCCCCCTTGATCACCAGATATCGCCTATTCTACTCTATACTGCTTGCATTAGAGTAGTGTAGCATGTTACCGCTTTCCGTTAATCCTATTCTGATGCATAGCATGTCATTGTTGCTACAGTCATTGATACCCTACCTGCAATCCTAAATGCTTAGTATAGGATGCTAGTTTATCATCATTGGCCCTACATTCTTGTCAGTCTGCCTTGCTATACTATCGGGCCGTGATCACTTGGGAGGTGATCACGGGTATATACTATACATACATACATACTATACAGATGGTGACTAAAGTCGGGTCAGCTCATTGAGTACCCGCAAGTGATTCTGACGAGGGGGCTGAAAGGACAGGTGGCTCCATCCCGGTAGAGGTGGGCCTGGGTTCCCGACGGCCCCCGACTGTTACTTGGTGGCGGAGCGGCAGGGCAGGTTGAGACCACCTAGGAGACAGGTGGGCCTGGCCCTGTTCGGCGTTCGCGGATACTTAACACGCTTAACGAGATCTTGGTATTTGATCTGAGTCTGGCTACGAGCCTATACGCACTAACCATCTA
>NW_021286726.1:0-2636 GCF_002162155.2 Triticum dicoccoides
AAAAAAAAAAGGTATAAAAAAAGTAGACCTCTAAATATGAAGTGAGATAGATGGCTTGGGAATGGTTTTCTGTATGGACACTGGTGAATCTGTGGGATAGATCTGAGAGGATATGTTTTTCACAGTTCACTAAAAATCTAGCGAAGATGGCATTGGTCGGTAATTTCTTTTGTTTAAAGTGGATCTAACGGTTGTGGTTTTTTCATGTTTAAAATGGAAGGTTAGATCTTCCTAATTATTATCAAATTTTCTAGTGTAATTCTCTTTTTTTTTTCTGTTTAGCTCGGTTAGCCCATCAAATAATTTTTATATATAATTAATAGAGGATATGTTTTTAGTTCATTACTTAAAATGTAGCGAAGATGACATTGGTGAGTAATTTCCTTTGTTTTAAAGTGGATCTAACGATTGTGGTTTTCTGATGTTTAAAATTAATGGCTAGATATTCCTAGTTATTTTCTAGCGTAATTCCCTTTTTTCTGGTTAGCCCGGTTAGCCCGTCAAATTCTTTTTTATAGATAATAGATTCCGGTCGCAAATGTGCACGTGACCCGGTTGCTCGCTCGCGGCAATTGAGCTAGCTAAATGGTACTCTCTCCGTCCTACAATGTAAGACGGTTTACGGTTTTTAAGCTACATTGTCTGACGGAGGGAGCAGTACTCAAAGACAACAACACTGCAGCTGCGCATCACCCACTGATTAACGGAAAAAGGAAACAAGCCAATGGCCCCCTTGATGGCTATATTTCAGCTCTACAAAATAAATAGTTGTCCCACTTCCTTTTTCTCTCTATCCATGTCAATCAGCCCACGTAAAAATTGAAGCAGATGTGCACGCAACGCCACACACATTTGTTTTTGGGGGGACATGGTGGTTGGAGTTAAGGCACACGAAAATGACAATGGGCAGGAACACGACGGCGACTGGGGGAAGTGGTGGATCCTTGAGAGTGAGAGCAGGCTCGTGCCGTGCGGGGCGTGGTGGCCATGGCGAGTTCATCGTGGATAGCCTGCCCTCCGGTATGGTAGGACGATGACGGTGTTGCTATCTCGGGAGCAAGCGATGCACATGCCCATATGTACATATCGTTCTGTTTGCTCTCTCTACCAGGGCAACTCTAACTGATCCTTTATCCAGCGTTAAGGGAGGATAAATTCGATTTCCCTCCCTTAAGCAATGGCGGCGCTAGGTGCCTGAACCAGTGATGTCAAAGCTTTATTGTTATGCATATGTAGATAAACTACAACCAATCACGGGCATACATATTAGTGAAGCCAACCCAGATTATGTGACGTCGCTTGACATCAGAGTCAACACGTAGCTTCGCCACTGCCCTTACATCGCACCTAGCCGATCCCTTAAACCTCATAAGGGATGATAAATTATTCTCCACCATCCAAAAACCCTCAAATCTTCCTAAATATACACGAGCCGTGCTCGGCTAAGGAAAAAAATCCCGCCTCCTCTGTCCCGCCGCAGCCGCCACCACCCCTCCCCCTCCTCCCCCCCAATCGCTGATGACTGGCCCGACCGCCGGAATAGAGAGCCAGGACTATTCCGCCATCCCGCCAGCCACCACAGCCGGCTTGTCCCCGTCAGAAACTACCCTCGTGCCTAAGAAGATATTGGGAATAAGAAAAGTCGACCGAGTTCAAGCTCCAGCTCCAACCGCGATAAAGGCCGCCGTGGTGGCGAGCGCCTCTCCGGCGTCGGAGCGCCGCTCCCGACGGTGCCAAAAGAGATCAAAAGCCGACGATGGTGGCATTTACCCTAGCCGAGGAGGCCGCGAGGAAAAAGAAGAAAAAGTCGACTCCGGCACCCTGTCCAATACCAACGGCACGTGGAGCGTCTTCAGCGACATCCATGGGCACTGCTCCGGCACATCCAGCGGCGGCAACCGGCAAAAAGGGCCGTGTCCGCCTAGTGCTCGATGAAAGGCCTACAAGGTCAAAAAAAATATCTTCAACATTTCGGCCGATCGGTGATTGTTGGTAGCCTATGGTGATGTAATTTATTTGTTTCGTTATCATACTGTGGAGATGAACATGGCCGAGTTCTTAGCATCTTTGGAGTCGGCGGCCACGATAGGACTTGATTAGCTCAACTACGACTCCATTTGGCATCATTCGGAGGCGGCCCAAGATATTGAGCGAGAGGAGGTGGCTGAGGAAGAGGAGGCCGATGCTTGGAGCTGTTGGAAATATGCCCTAGAGGCAATAATAAAAGTATTATTATTATATTTCCTTGTTCATGATAATTGTCTTTTATTCATGCTATAACTGTATTATCCGGAAATCGTAATACACGTGTGAATACATAGACCACAATATGTCCCTAGTGAGCCTCTAGTTGACTAGCTCGTTGTGATCTACAGATAGTCATGGTTTCCTGGCTATGGACATTGGATGTCGTTGATAACGGGATCACATCATTAGGAGAATGATGTGATGGACAAGACCCAATCCTAAGACTAGCACAAAAGATCGTGTAGTTCATTTGCTAGAGCTTTGCCAATGTCAAGTATCTCTTCCTTCGACCATGAGAGCGTGTAACTCCTGGATACCGTAGGAGTGCTTTGGGTGTATCAAACGTCACAACATAACTGGGTGACTATAAAGGTGCACTACAGGTATCT
>NW_021286727.1:0-1019 GCF_002162155.2 Triticum dicoccoides
ACTATGGATCCGCTCCCGTCTCCCTACGAGAACGCCATCCATAGCACTCACGCTTATCTTGCGCATTTTAAAGTATCCACTTTCACTTGTCTATGAACTGATATAAGCAACCCAGAAGTCCTTTTCCGCGGACACGGCTATTCGAATAGATCATATTAACCCTGCAGGGGTGTACTTCTTCACACACGCTCTCACCACTTACCGCCGTTTACACGACATGTACTCGGCAACCTTCAAGCGGAAGCCCAACGTGGGTGTCGGCCATGGCCTGCCTAAACACTCGAGTCTCTAGTCCAGGTTTATCGCCTATTCGGGTTCCATCCATGAGGAGATCCGGCCGGAGTTTCGCTCACAGCCCCAAACGATGTGAACAGGGTTCCGTGACACCAAACGGGCGCCCGGTTTACCCGGCCACGTGCCTACCGCATCACAGCCCACCCCTACAGTCAGCGTTGCGCACGGCCTCCAGCATACTACAAACACCAGAAACTACTTGCAACTCCTGGACAGAGGACAAGGGTGATTAAGAAGCCGAGAGGGTCCATTGGTTTCGGGCCCAATGCGTGGTAGTAGCTGAATCATGGATCACAAACACAGAACTCAATTCCTGAGGACGGCTGCAATGAGACAACCCACCATGTACTCCTACATGGCCTCTCACCGCTACCTTTACCAAATCGTGTTCACACACTTAGCTCACACACAGTCGGACATGTTCACACACCTCTGATTCATCCCCGATGAATCAGACCTGACTCAACTCTAAGCAGTAGCAGGCATGACAAACAAACATGAATGAGTAGGCACAACAGGGCTCAAACAACTCCTACTCATGCTAGTGGGTTTCATCTATTTACTGTGGAATGACAGGTCATGCAAAGGATAAAGGGGTTCAGCTACCGCAGCAAGTAACAGATGAATCGATGTTGTCCTAATGCAGTAAAAGAGAGCAGGAGCGAGAGAGTGGGATTTTATCGGAATGAACAAGGGGGTTTTGCTTGCCTGGCACTTCTGAAGAT
>NW_021286728.1:0-2468 GCF_002162155.2 Triticum dicoccoides
TCCGAATTGGACAAGGAGGGGGCGGCGACCCCCGTTTTCCTTCTCCTCCTCTCTCCCTTCCTTCCCTCTCCTACTCCAACAAGGAAAAGGCTCCCCACCTGGCGCGCCCTCCTCCTGGCCGACCGCCTCCCCCCTTGCTCCTTTATATATGGGGGCAGGGGGGCACCCTAGAACACACAAGTTGATCATTGATCCCTTAGCCGTGTGCGGTGCCCCCCTCCACTATAATCCACCTCGATCATATCGTAGCGGTGCTTAGGCGAAGCCCTGCGTTGGTAAAAACATCATCACCGTCAACACACCGTCGTGCTGATGGAACTGTCTCGTGAAGCTCTGCTGGATCGGAGTTCACGGGACGTCATCGAGCTGAACGTGTGCTGAACTTGGAGGTGCCGTACGTTCAGTACTTGGATCGGTCGGATCATGAAGACGTACGACTACATCAACCGCGATGTGCTAACGCTTCCGCTTTCGGTCTATGAGGGTACGTGGACACACTCTCCCCTCTCGTTGCTATGCATCACCATGATCCTGAGTGTGTGTAGGAATTTTTTTGAAATTACTACGTTCCCCAGCACGTCCTACCCGGCCAAGGTAGCACCCGCACATAACCTTCCCTCATTGGAGGCACCGGTGAGAGGCATGACAATAGACCTAGTTAGGAGCTTCCCATAAAAGGCAAATGCAACTGCACTGGTCAGCTCGATATGGTGGCACCATGACTTAGCCAACACTTGTTCAAGTTCATTTAAGTCCGATTAAACTTGAATGCAATAAGCTGTCATATTAAAATAACATGATGCAACTACAATGCATGAGCATGATATCAACATGAGTATGGATGTGCAACATAATCCTCAAGCATATCAACAACCATACGTCATATATCCGAATGAGCATGACATATGGATGAGCATGAATAACACAAGCATAGCATGACCACTAGCATCAGAAATAAATACCATGGCAATAACACTACCAAGTAAGCATTTAACCAACTAGATGCAAAGAAACATGCATACTAACGGTACTTGGTAACCTACCATAGTCATGCAACGAAGAACATTAACAACACCAAGATGTACTACTGCCAATCATGACATACGACAAAGATACTAGCAACTAGTAGATGATAACCAGGTGCATAAAAACATAGCATAAAAGTGAACACAATATAAGCATCACTGAAACAATGATAACCATATCAAAACAAGCAGACATTTATTAAATATTCAAGTTGAAAACCATGGCTATTGCATGGCCATCATGCAAGTGGGTGTTGTGGCTTGCCTGGGATGAAGAAACCACCGGGAAGAAGTGCGGAAAGATAGCGGGATGAATCACCGAAAAAGTGTCTCTCTTGAAGGGGCAAGGGCAAAAAGGTCATTTTAAGTATGTCAAACCATAGCAAAAATGATGTGAACCGAACGGGATCGACAAGACGAAGATGTGGGCATTGGATTAACCTCATTCGGAGTCTCGAGCAAAAAGTTATTTTGGATTAACCATTGCCCGACGAAGTCCAAGGGCCAATCTGTAAAAAGATTTCTTCAAATAGGCCCCTGAATGAGAAAACATAAAACGCCTTTGAGGGAATACGTCTTCTGCATAGGGAAAGCGCACTTTCAGACGTAGTGGAAATGGAATATGCTTTCGAACGGGGAAAACGTATTCTCTATAAAGGACGCGGGACTTTACACTTTCTCTTATCGAAAACATAAACGTGGAAATACGTTTCCACTTACCACGTGGCAGAGACGGGGCCTGGCGCTGGGTCGCTGATGAGCGGGTCCCACAGGGGTGGGGCCCGCCTTGCTAGCTTCTTCTTCCTCCACCCGCGCCGGACGAGGCAAAGGCGAGGCCGGCCGCCACGATGGCAACTGACGGTGCATCTGGCCACCGTAGGCGGCGTGTGACCTACCCTGATGCTCGGGAGGAGGAGACACACCTATTCCCGGACTTGGAGGATGCCGGGGAGCTCGGGAATGAGGAGAACACGGGCCGCGGCAGAGAAGGGCTTTGGCCGGAGATGGGGACCGAGGCCAGAGGCCACTAGAGGAGGGAGGAAACGAAGGGGAGGCTCTAGGGGTGTGGTGGAGGTCTCTGGTGGTCGCCATGACGAGGGGGAGGGCTCGGCTTGAGCCAATTTGGCCGGTGGGGAGTGGCGGCCCTGGCAATGAATCGGAGAGGGGAGAGCTCCGGGAGCTCGGGCGAGAAGCTGGGAAGTGTCCTGGGAGTGAGGTGGAGGCGATGGAGTGCTCGGAGGGGCTCGGGCCTGGCTATAAATAGCTGGGGCAACGTGGGTGGGTGAGCACGGTCGCATGACACGTCGCCGGAGCCGCGGGGCATGCGAGCTTGCTCGACAGTACGCAACATGGGGGAGCAGAGGGCAGGTCATGTGGTAGAAGAGGTCGAGGGGCACAGGGAGGAAACGGTCAGGGGCGAACCGAGACGAAAGGGCACAATCC
>NW_021286729.1:0-1187 GCF_002162155.2 Triticum dicoccoides
TGATGTCTCTTACCGATTTACCGCTTTCCTTTTGGGGCTATGCTTTAGAGACTGCCGCATTCACTTTAAATAGGGCTCCGTCGAAATCCGTTGAGACGACACCGTATGAATTATGGTTTGGGAAGAAACCTAAGCTGTCGTTTCTAAAAGTTTGGGGATGCGATGCTTATGTCAAGAAACTTCAACCTGAAAAGCTCGAACCCAAATCGGAAAAATGCGTCTTCATAGGATACCCAAAAGAAACTATTGGGTACACCTTCTACCTCAGATCCGAAGGCAAGATCTTTGTTGCCAAGAATGGGTCCTTTCTGGAGAAAGAGTTTCTCTCGAAAGAAGTAAGTGGGAGGAAAGTAGAGCTTGATGAAGTATTACCTCTTGAACCGGAAAATGGCGCAACTCAAGAAAATGTTCCTGAGGTGCCAGCACCGACTAGAGAGGAAGTTAATGATAATGATCAAGATACTTCTGATCAAGCTCCTACTAAAATTCGAAGGTCCACAAGGACACGTTCCGCACCAGAGTGGTACGGCAACCCTGTCTTGGAAATCATGCTGTTAGACAACGGTGAACCTTCGAACTATGAAGAAGCGATGGCGGGCCCGGATTCCGACAAATGGCTAGAAGCCATGAAATCCGAGATAGGATCCATGTATGAAAACAAAGTATGGACTTTGACTGACTTGCCCGTTGAGCGACGAGCCATAGAAAATAAATGGATCTTTAAGAAGAAGACAGACGCGGATGGTAATGTGACCATCTATAAAGCTCGGCTTGTCGCTAAGGGTTATCGACAAGTTCAAGGGGTTGACTACGATGAGACTTTCTCACCGGTAGCGAAGCTGAAGTCCGTCCAAATCATGTTAGCAATTGCCGCATTCTATGATTACGAAATATGGCAAATGGACGTCAAAACGGCATTCCTTAATGGTTTCCTTAAGGAAGAATTGTATATGATGCAGCCGGAAGGTTTTGTCGATCCTAAGAATGCTGACAAAGTGTGCAAGCTCCAACGCTCGATTTATGGGCTGGTGCAAGCATCTCGGAGTTGGAACATTCGCTTTGATGAGATGATCAAAGCGTTTGGGTTTACACAGACTTATGGAGAAGCCTGCGTTTACAAGAAAGTGAGTGGGAGCTCTGTAGCATTTCTCATATTATATGTAGATGACATACTGTTGATGGGAAAT
>NW_021286730.1:0-1537 GCF_002162155.2 Triticum dicoccoides
ATACCTCATGGCCTTCTGATCTGAGTCATCATCTTCTCTTCTACGGGGTTTAAGCACTAGGCTATCTCTTCTTTCTATCAGGATCACGTGTTACTAATCCGTAGACTTATAAGATTGTTGATTCAAGCCCCAGTTCAGTTCCTACTATCTTCCGTATGTTAATTGTTGATCTCGAAGCTTGATATTGTGCTTCTGAGTGGTTATGCCACCATTTTTGTGAATGTCTCAAATCTCTTCTGAGCATTTACAGCCGTTATGCTGTCCGAGTCATTCCAGGTTTCTAAATAGTCTGATGCATTTGCAAAATCCTTTTCCTCTGGTTTCGATGCTCCTTTATGCCAGCTCAATCACACTAATTGTTGAGTTGAGGTATTCTATTGCCCTGACATTATGTTGGAGTTACTATCATGGCCCTAGGTGTTTAGGGAGTCACCTAGTAATCTAGCAATGTTTTGTGATCCCAGTGTGATGATCCTGGCTTTTATTCTCGAAAGCATCCCGTCATGCTACTTAGTAGTAGGTATTCTACTCCTGGGTTCTGAACCCGAGATTCACCCTACTTACTTCATGTCGATAGTGTTTGCTAGTTCCTTTAGGATATTAGTAACTTTGCGATAGTCCTCGAAGTTCGTGGTATTTCCTTCTTCCAAATACTATGAACTACTTATGGCAGAAGTTCCTCGTTGAACTGAAATATCACAACAGGATTACTCTTGAGGAGTTCTCCATTCATAAATCGTGACTCTGCCAGTTCTACCTTTCTGCATGGGTTATCCGGAAGAAATATGTTGAACTTGGTTCGACATACTAATCTATGCACCCACAACTCAGAAAATTATATGTTCCTTTGAGTTGTCTCTCTTTAGTTGCATTCTGACCCACGTCTATCAATTGATAGTCAAGAGTATGCGTGTGTTCGTTTATCGATGCCTATTACTCTTGTGGTCCGTCAAGCCATTCTATCGCAGAATGACTAGGAGAAACAAACTCTAGTACCTCTTCCATATCCAGGATTGGGTCAAAGAAGTTGTGCTCCGCAGATCAAATTGCTAATCCAGCTTTTGTTCTGTTCTACCTTGGAGTATTACCATCTTTATATCAGGATTGTTATAGGAATTGCACACCATCCTATGAACTCTTGGTACAGTGATACTTCTTGCCATCATTAGTCATCCCTCGGTCTTCGTGTTGATGCAACCGGAATACCGACAAATGAATCATGGCGTGTGAAATCAATACTGCTAGCAACTCCATTGCTTGGTAGTTAAATGGACGATAACCTCATTCTTAGCGTGTCGATTATTGAATCGTCACCCTAAGGTTGATTGTGCTACCTAGTCCTTATTTTTGGTGCACTCTCCGATCAGTGAGTTAGGATAGTGCCAATCCTTGCTTATTTGATCATATCGTCTTGCCCTGAAAAGCAAGATTGTTCTCGAGCTTAGTAACATATCGGTGGTTCGTGATTTCCGAAGATCTTCTCGGAAGTATTACCAGGTTGTCACCTGACCGCTATGTTGAGCTCGTGATCAAGTTG
>NW_021286731.1:0-2057 GCF_002162155.2 Triticum dicoccoides
ACTGGTAAGGTACACATCAATTACATGTATATCAAATATACCTTTGGTGTTGCCGGCCTTCTTATCCGCTAAGTATTTGGGGCAGTTCCGCTTCCGGTGACCCTTCCCTTTGCAATAAAAGCACTCAGTCTCAGGCTTGGGTCCATTCTTTGACTTCTTCCCGGCAACTGGCTTACTGGGCGCGGCAACATCCTTGCCGTCCTTCTTGAAGTCTTCTTGCCCTTGCCCTTCTTGAACTTAGTGGTCTTATTGACCATCAACACTTGATGTTCTTTCTTGATTTCGGCCTCTGCTGACTTCAGCATAGAAAACACTTCAGGAATGGTCTTTTCCATCCCCTGCATGTTGTAGTTCATCACAAAGCTCTTGTAGCTAGGTGGGAGCGACTGGAGGATTCTGTCAATGACCGCCTCATCAGGGAGGTTAATATTCAGCTGGGTCATACGATTTTGCAACCCAGACATCTTGAGTATGTGCTCACTGACAGAACTGTTTTCCTCCATCTTACAACTGTAGAACTTGTCAGAGACATCATATCTCTCGACCCGGGCATGAGCTTGGAAAAATAGTTTCAGCTCTTCGAACATCTCATATGCTCCGTGATGCTCAAAACGTTTTTGGAGCCCCGGTTCTAAGCTGTAAAGCATGCCGCACTGAACGAGGGAGTAATCATCAGCACGAGTTTGCCAAGCATTCATAATGTCTTGGTTCTCTGGAACGGGAGCGTCACCTAGCGGTGCTTCTAGGACATAATCTTTCTTGGCTGCTATGAGGATGATCCTCAGGTTCCGGACCCAGTCCGTATAGTTGCTGCCATCATCTTTCAGCTTGGTTTTCTCTAGGAACGCGTTGAAGTTCATGTTGACATGAGCGTTGGCCATTTGATCTACAAGACATATTTGCAAAGGTTTTAGACTAAGTTCATGATAATTAAGTTCTAATCAAATTATGAACTCCCACTCAGATTAGACATCCCTCTAGTCATCTAAGTGTTACACGATCCGATTCAACTAGCCCGTGTCCGATCATCACGTGAGACGGACTAGTCATCGTGGTGAACATCTTCATGTTGATCGTATCTTCCATACGACTCGTGTTCGACCTTTCGGTCTCCGTGTTTCGAGGCCATGTCTGCACATGCTAGGCTCGTCAAGTTAACCCTAAGTGTTTTCGCTGTGTAAAACTGTCTTGCACCCGTTGTATGTGAACGTAAGAATCCATCACACCCGATCATCACGTGGTGCTTAGAAGCGACGAACTGTAGCAACGGTGCACAGTTAGGGGAGAACACTTCTTGAAATTTTTGTAAGGGATCATCTTATTTACTACCGTCGTCCTAAGTAAACAAGATGCATAAGCATAATAAACATCACATGCAATTATATAGTTGTGATATGATATGGCCAATATTATATAGCTCCATTGATCTCCATCTTCGGGGCTCCATGATCATCTTGTCACCGGCATGACACAATGATCTCCATCATCATGATCTCCATCATCGTGTCTTCATGAAGTTGTCACGCCAACGACTACTTCTACTTCTATGGCTAACGCGTTTAGCAATAAAGTAAAGTAAGTTACATGGCGTTGTTCAATGACACGCAGGTCATACAAAAATAAAGACAACTCCTATGGCTCCTGCCGGTTGTCATACTCATCGACATGCAAGTCGTGAATCCTATTACAAGAACATGATCTCATACATCACAATTCATCATTCATCACAACTTCTGGCCATATCACATCACATTATCAATCGCTGCAAAAACAAGTTAGACGTCCTCTAATTGTTGTTGCATCTTTTACGTGGCTGCAATTGGGTTCTAGCAAGAACGTTTTCTTACCTACGAATAACCACAACGTGATTTTGTCAACTTCTATTTACCCTTCATAAGGGCCCTTTTCATCGAATCCGCTCCAACTAAAGTGGGAGAGACAGATACCCGCCAGCCACCTTATGCAACTAGTGCATGTTAATCGGTGGAACCGGTCTCACGTAAGCGTACGTGTAAGGTTGGTCCGGGCCGCTTCATCCCACAATACCGCTGAAGCAA
>NW_021286732.1:0-1471 GCF_002162155.2 Triticum dicoccoides
ATTTCAGGACTTTGAAGCCACCATAATGGCTGCATGAAGCCTTGGACGAAATATACAAGATGCCACTTCATAAATTTCGTCCCGAGGCTATTTTAGGTGCTGCGTCACCTTATTATTGGGCCAGGCCCATGTAATTTCGAAATACATAAGTATAGGCTATTTTTAGAGTCCGTATGTGTGGGAAAACAAGAGATAGGGTTGATTTCGGACTCCTCCACCAAGGGCCACGAAATTCCCCCCCTATTCCTCCATATATACAGCCCTTAGGGCATCGTTTAGACTTTGGGTTTTGTTTAGATTAAAAGTTCGCCATAGCTGCAACTTCGCGTACTTCGTTTGTGTTCAACGACCAGACAAAGGCGTCACAGAACCCCACCTTGATCAATAAAGCTTTCATCTTATATTCGCAATATCCAGATTGCAATCTTAGTTTCTTGCTTGTTCTTCATTTGCTCGCAGGAAACAGACCCTCGTGGTCAGGTTGATCGTGCTCCGGCGTGGTCAATAACCTCTCCGAGTTGGTTTAGCGATTGCTAAGGTGCGACGTCCTCGCACGTTCGTAGTCGGATCGTCAAAGTCGACTTCCACCAAAGCGAAATCCACCATCTCATCGAAAGACGGGACACCTTTGCCTCTATCAAGATGATGAGGACATCAATACAATTGTTACACCCACAGCCCCTGCTGCTATACATACTGGACCAATTACTAGAGCTCGTGCACGCCAACTAAATTACCAGGTACTTTCGTTTCTTAGTAATGATTCTAATGTTCATGAGAATATGATGCTGCCTAAATTGGATACATTTGTTTTGCTTACAAATGAAGGGCCTAGCTTGGAGAAGGATGAACATTGGAGCAAGAACAAGCATGGAGATGATGGCATGCGCAAGGGGAACAAGAACGGAGTTACAAGTGATGATTTCAGGACTTTGAAGCCACCATAATGGGTGCATGAAGCCTTGGACGAAATATACAAGATGCCACTTCATAAATTTCGTCCCGAGGCTATTTTAGGTGCTGCGTCACCTTATTGTTGGGCCAGGCCCATGTAATTTCGAAATACATAAGTATAGGCTATTTTTAGAGTCCGTATGTGTGGGAAAACAAGAGATAGGGTTGATTTCGGACTCCTCCACCAAGGGCCACGAAATTCCCCCCCTCTTCCTCCATATATACAGCCCTTAGGGCATCGTTTAGACTTTGGGTTTTGTTTAGATTAAAAGTTCGCCATAGCTGCAACTTCGCGTACTTCGTTTGTGTTCAACGACCAGACAAAGGCGTCACAGAACCCCACCTTGATCAATAAAGCTTTCATCTTATATTCGCAATATCCAGATTGCAATCTTAGTTTCTTGCTTGTTCTTCGTTTGCTCGCAGGAAACAGACCCTCGTGGTCAGGTTGATCGTGCTCCGGCGTGGTCAATAACCTCTCGGAGTTGGTTTAGCGATTGCTAAGGCGCGACGTCCT
>NW_021286733.1:0-1002 GCF_002162155.2 Triticum dicoccoides
ATGAACTTCAACGCGTTCCTAGAGAAAACCAAGCTGAAAGATGATGGCAGCAACTATACGGACTGGGTCCGGAACCTGAGGATCATCCTCATAGCTGCCAGGAAACAATATGTCCTAGAAGGACCGCTAGGTGACGCTCCCGTCCCAGAGAACCAAGACATTATGAATGCTTGGCAGTCTCGTGCTGATGATTACTCCCTCGTTCAGTGCGGCATGCTTTACAGCTTAGAACCGGGGCTCCAAAAGCGTTTTGAGCACCACGGAGCATATGAGATGTTCGAAGAGCTGAAACTAGTTTTTCAAGCTCATGCCCGGGTCGAGAGATATGATGTCTCTGACAAGTTCTACAGTTGTAAGATGGAGGAAAACAGTTCTGTCAGTGAGCACATCCTGAAGATGTCTGGGTTGCACAACCGTATGACCCAGCTGAACATTAACCTCCCAGATGAGGCAGTCATTGACAGAATCCTCCAGTCGCTCCCACCAAGCTACAAGAGCTTTGTGATGAACTACAACATGCAGGGGATGGAAAAGACCATTCCTGAAGTGTTCTCGATGCTGAAGTCAGCAGAGGCTGAAATCAAGAAAGAACATCAAGTGTTGATGGTCAATAAGACCACTAAGTTCAAGAAGGGCAAGGGTAAGAAGAACTTGAAGAAGGACGGCAAAGATGTTGCCGCGCCTGGTAAGCCAGTTACCGGGAAGAAGTCAAAGAATGGACCCAAGCCTGAGACTGAGTGCTTTTATTGCAAGGGGAAGGGTCACTGGAAGCGGAACTGCCCCAAATACTTAGCGGATAAGAAGGCCGGCAACACCAAAGGTATATTTGATATACATGTGATTGATGTGTACCTTACCAGTACTCGTAGTAACTCCTGGGTATTTGATACCGGTGCCGTTGCTCATATTTGTAACTCACAGCAGGAGCTGCGAAATAAACGGAGACTGGCGAAGGACGAGGTGACGATGCGCGTCGGGAATGGTTCCAGAGTCGATGTGATC
>NW_021286734.1:0-2029 GCF_002162155.2 Triticum dicoccoides
GAACTAAATAGGCCGAGATATATAGTTAATAATGATTGAATTAAATTACCTGTTTACTATCCCAAACAAGATGTTATAGTCAGTTTTTGCTTTGAGTAGTGAGTCCAGTATTTCAACTGTTTCGTCGTCAACTTGAATGATACACAAGACCCAGTGAAATCTGCATGCACACACGTTTGCATGTCTTAATTAAGCGGGCATATGTAAGCAAAAACATGTAGCTAGCTAGTAGGCAAAAACAGAGAATTTGTAGTACAAGACAGTGTGACTCACTGGAAGTTGTAAGGAAGTAGTATATCTTCATTGTATTTGAGGCGCTTCAAGAACTCTAGCATGTTGTCCTCTATGTCCTTTTGCTGACGTGGATTCATTAGCCATGTGTATTCATTAACGGTGTTTGGGTCAATGAACCCAATGCCAAAGCGTCCACCTTTTCTCATTTCATACATCTTCATCCTGCATAATACCACAGAAAAGAATATAGTGAGGATAATTACAGGTAATGATTGATCAAAAGGATCACTACAGCTAGCTTGAGACTTAAATTACAGAAAGAAATCACTTACAAACAATAGCAACTAACGATAGATTTGTCGAGTGCGTCTTGATTGTATAACTGAAACAGTTCAGAATACTCAATGGACAGAGCTTTCTCATGGAAGTAATGCTCCTCCTTGACATTCACCATGAGGGAAAATCAATCTGAAATGTTGGTAATGTTCATGTACCATTGATGCAATTCATACATTCTCGTTGGGAGGTTCTTGACCTTGTCTGGCGCGACCAAAGGTTGGCCCCGGACATATTTCCGTTTTATTTCATCCTCTCTAAGCACAGGCATGGGCTCGATCTCGAGGAGTTGTCCAACAGTGATGTTGAGAACTTCAGCCTGCATTATATGCTCCTCCGTTATTACCACATTGCCCACCTCGGGAACGTGCATTGTTTGCCCACAATAATATTGGGCGTGCGTACTGTCACGTGTTGTTGGCACAACAAGCGAGGGGATCGATTGCGCCGCCTGTTCTCCCAGATGGGGAATGGTTTTCCCGCATTTTATTCAGCTGCTTCTTGTTTGCTCGATCCCGATGTAGACGTGCTCGCCTCCTTTTGTAGACGTGCTCGATTTAACTTCCTGATGTGGCGCTCATAGTCTTTGTCAACAGGCTTGGGAGCTGGTGGTTGAGCCATACGAATGAAGTGGTCAATCGTTTCCTCAGGAACTTTCTCCCTTGGCGGCGGTTGCAGTTTCGGTGCAAAATGGGCTTCCACCTCGGCCTTCGATATGGCTGCGATTTCCTCCTCGGACCTGTCATAAGCCATCCACGGAAGAGGCATGAGGCTTGGACCATATTTATATCGCTTGCCTCTGCCTGTACTTGTAGTACTACCTCGACTCGTACCGCTACGCACCATAGATGCGGGGTGTCTCTTCTTCGATTGCTGAGGCGATGGAGATGGCTGACGAGGCTGAGTTGGACGAGGAGGAGTGGCCTGAGGTTGTGCCGGACTTGGAGGAGGAGTGGACGTCTGACGCTATGGCGGACTTGGAGGAGGAGGAGTGGCCTGACACTTTGCCGGACTTGGAGGAGGAGTGGCCTGACACTTTGCGGGACTTGGTGGACATGCAGGAGCGGGAGATTGCTGACTCGTTGGCGGACTTCGACGAGGAGTCGGCTGGCGCGGTGTCGGTGGCCTTCGAAAGATGATGCAATCCTTTTTCCATAGGATGATACGATGTTTGGCCTCTCCGAGAAAGCGCTCGCCGTCACCTCCAGGAATGTCAAGTTGTAGCTCCGAATATGGTGTGTCCACCACCTCATCAACCAAGACACGAGCATAGCCCGCTGGAATCGGGTTGTAATGGAAGGTTGCTTCGGGGGGATTTGTAAAAGCAACGGCATCCGCCACCTTCATGGATATGTTCTTCATTTTGACGTGTAGCTCACAATTAGTGTTCTCCGTGATGTCATCCACGGGGTATCTACCCAGCATTGCGTCTGTTGGGGAACGTTGCAGAAAATTAAAA
>NW_021286735.1:0-2029 GCF_002162155.2 Triticum dicoccoides
TTTTAATTTTCTGCAACGTTCCCCAACAGACGCAATGCTGGGTAGATACCCCGTGGATGACATCACGGAGAACACTAATTGTGAGCTACACGTCAAAATGAAGAACATATCCATGAAGGTGGCGGATGCCGTTGCTTTTACAAATCCCCCCGAAGCAACCTTCCATTACAACCCGATTCCAGCGGGCTATGCTCGTGTCTTGGTTGATGAGGTGGTGGACACACCATATTCGGAGCTACAACTTGACATTCCTGGAGGTGACGGCGAGCGCTTTCTCGGAGAGGCCAAACATCGTATCATCCTATGGAAAAAGGATTGCATCATCTTTCGAAGGCCACCGACACCGCGCCAGCCGACTCCTCGTCGAAGTCCGCCAACGAGTCAGCAATCTCCCGCTCCTGCATGTCCACCAAGTCCCGCAAAGTGTCAGGCCACTCCTCCTCCAAGTCCGGCAAAGTGTCAGGCCACTCCTCCTCCTCCAAGTCCGCCATAGCGTCAGACGTCCACTCCTCCTCCAAGTCCGGCACAACCTCAGGCCACTCCTCCTCGTCCAACTCAGCCTCGTCAGCCATCTCCATCGCCTCAGCAATCGAAGAAGAGACACCCCGCATCTATGGTGCATAGCGGTACGAGTCGAGGTAGTACTACAAGTACAGGCAGAGGCAAGCGATATAAATATGGTCCAAGCCTCATGCCTCTTCCGTGGATGGCTTATGACAGGTCCGAGGAGGAAATCGCAGCCATATCGAAGGCCGAGGTGGAAGTCCATTTTGCACCGAAACTGCAACCGCCGCCAAGGGAGAAAGTTCCTGAGGAAACGATTGACCACTTCATTCGTATGGCTCAACCACCAGCTCCCAAGCCTGTTGACAAAGACTATGAGCGCCACATCAGGAAGTTAAATCGAGCACGTCTACAAAAGGAGGCGAGCACGTCTACATCGGGATCGAGCAAACAAGAAGCAGCTGAATAAAATGCGGGAAAACCATTCCCCATCTGGGAGAACAGGCGGCGCAATCGATCCCCTCGCTTGTTGTGCCAACAACACGTGACAGTACGCACGCCCAATATTATTGTGGGCAAACAATGCACGTTCCCGAGGTGGGCAATGTGGTAATAACGGAGGAGCATATAATGCAGGCTGAAGTTCTCAACATCACTGTTGGACAACTCCTCGAGATCGAGCCCATGCCTGTGCTTAGAGAGGATGAAATAAAACGGAAATATGTCCGGGGCCAACCTTTGGTCGCGCCAGACAAGGTCAAGAACCTCCCAACGAGAATGTATGAATTGCATCAATGGTACATGAACATTACCAACATTTCAGATTGATTTTCCCTCATGGTGAATGTCAAGGAGGAGCATTACTTCCATGAGAAAGCTCTGTCCATTGAGTATTCTGAACTGTTTCAGTTATACAATCAAGACGCACTCGACAAATCTATCGTTAGTTGCTATTGTTTGTAAGTGATTTCTTTCTGTAATTTAAGTCTCAAGCTAGCTGTAGTGATCCTTTTGATCAATCATTACCTGTAATTATCCTCACTATATTCTTTTCTGTGGTATTATGCAGGATGAAGATGTATGAAATGAGAAAAGGTGGACGCTTTGGCATTGGGTTCATTGACCCAAACACCGTTAATGAATACACATGGCTAATGAATCCACGTCAGCAAAAGGACATAGAGGACAACATGCTAGAGTTCTTGAAGCGCCTCAAATACAATGAAGATATACTACTTCCTTACAACTTCCAGTGAGTCACACTGTCTTGTACTACAAATTCTCTGTTTTTGCCTACTAGCTAGCTACATGTTTTTGCTTACATATGCCCGCTTAATTAAGACATGCAAACGTGTGTGCATGCAGATTTCACTGGGTCTTGTGTATCATTCAAGTTGACGACGAAACAGTTGAAATACTGGACTCACTACTCAAAGCAAAAACTGACTATAACATCTTGTTTGGGATAGTAAACAGGTAATTTAATTCAATCATTATTAACTATATATCTCGGCCTATTTAGTTC
>NW_021286735.1:7162-11746 GCF_002162155.2 Triticum dicoccoides
ACAAATTGTTGTGAAGTTGGGCAGAGGAAAATGAGAGGCAAATGGAAAATAATGTAAATTGCGAGGAGACAAGATTTTTTATTAGGAACCTGGTTGATGTTGAAGATCCTCCCCGGCAATGGCGCCAGAAATTCCTTTTGATGTCTGCTAGAACTACGTCAGTATTTCCCCAAAGAGGAAGGGATGATGCAGTATAGCTACGGTAGGTATTTCCCTCAGTGATGAGACCAAGGTTATCGAACTAGTAGGAGAACCTCCTCACACCACATAAATAGCACCTGCATAGAAATAACAAATACTCGCAACCCTACGTGTTAAAGGGGTAGTCAATCCCTTTTGGGTACGGCGCCTCAAGATAGGCAAATAACGTGAGGTAAAAGTGGTAGATAGGATAAATAGATCGCGAAACAAATAAATTGCAGCAAGGTATTTTCGTATTTTTGGTTTAATAGATCTGAAAATAAATGCAAAGGAAAATAGATTGCAAAGGCAAATATGATGAAAAGAGACCCGGGGGCAGTAGGTTTCACTAGTGGCTTCTCTCGAGAAAAATAGCAAACAGTGGGAAAACAATTATTGTTGGGCAATTGATAGAACTTCAAATAATCATGACGATATCTAGGCAATGGTCATTATATAGGCATCACATCCAAGATTAGTAGACCGACTCCTGCCTGCATCTACTACTATTACTCCACACATCGACCGCTATCCAACATGCATCTAGTGTATTAAGTTCATGGAAAAACGGAGTAATGCAATAAGAACGATGACATGATGTAGACAACATCCGTTTATCTATTGCGTAGATATAGATCCCATCTTGTTATCCTTAGTAGCAACGACACATATGTGTCGGTTCCCGTTCTGTCACTGGGATCAAGCACCGTAAGATCGAACCCACTACAAAGCACCTGTTCCCATTGCAAGATAAACAAATCAAGTTGGCCAAACAAAACCAAAATATCGGATAAGAAATACGAGGCTATAAGGAATCATGCATATAAGAGATCAAAGAAGACTAAATAACTTTCATGGAAAAAAACATAGATCTGATCATAAACTCAAAGTTCATCGGATCCCAACAAACACACCGCAAAAAGGCTTACATCATATGGATCTCCAAGAGACCATTGTATTGATAATCAAGAGAGAGAGAGGAAGCCATCTAGATACTCATGCATCATCGGAGAGGCACCAATGGAAGTGGTGAACCCCTCCATGATGGTGTCTAGATTGGATCTGGTGGTTCTGGACTCTGTGGCGGCTGGAATTGATTTTAGTCGACTCCCCTAGGGTTTCTGGAATATTGGGGTATCTATAGAGCAAAGAGGTGGTTCAGGGGGCACCTGAGGTGGGCACAACCCACCAGGGCATGCCTGGGCTTCCAAGAGCGCCCTGGTGGGTGCTGCTCCCCTTGAGGCACCCCTAGGTGCTTCCTTGGCCCACTAGATGTCTTCTGGCCCAAAAAATCCTCCAGGAGTTTCGCTGCATTTGGAATCCATTTGATATCGATGTCCTGCGATGTAAAAAACCTGCAGAAAACAACAACTGGCACTAGGCACTATGTCAATAAGTTAGTACCAAAAAATGATATAAAATGACAATAAAATGATCGTAAAACATCCAAGAATGATAATATAACCGCATGCAACAATAAAAATTTATAGATACGTTGGAGACGTATCATATATATGTATATTGTTATTCCCTTTGTGGTATCATGTGAACGTCGACTACATGACACTTCACCATATTTGGGCCTAAGGGAATGCATTGTGGAGTAGTTATTAGATGATGGGTTGCTAGAGTGAAAGAAGCTTAAACCCTAGTTTATGCGCTACTTCGTAAGGGAATGACTTGGATCCAAAAGTTTAATGCTATGGTTAGATTTTATCTTAATACTTTTCTCGTAGTTACGAATGCTTGCGAGGGGGTTAATCATAAGTAGGAGGTTTGTTCAAGTAATAAAAACACCTAAGCACCAGTCCACCCACATGTAAAATTATCAAAGTAGCGAACACGAATCAAGCCAACATGATGAGAGTGATATGATGAAATTCCCGTGTACCCTCAAGAACATTTTGCTTATCATAAGAGATTGTTTTGGCTAGTCCTTTGCCTCAAAAGTACTGGGCTACCTTGCTGCACTTTTATTACTGTTACCTTTATTTACTGGTTAGAAATTATCTTTCTATCAAACTATCTATTACCGACAATTTCAGTGCTTGCAGACATTACCTTGTTGAGAACCACTTGTCATTTCCTTCTGCTCCTCATTGGGTTTGACACTCTTACTTATAAAAAGGACTACAATTGATCCCCTATACTTGTGGGTCATCAAATACAATGTTATCCTCGATGTTCTTGGAGATCTATTCAATGTAATCTTCTTTTGCGGTGCATTTGTTGAGATCCGATGAATTGTGGATTTATGATCAGATTATCTATGAATATTATTTGAGTCTTCTCTGAACAATTTTATGCATGATTGAGATAGCTTTGTATTTCTCTCTGATCTATCAATTTGATGTGGCCTACTAGATTGGATTTTCTTGCAATGGGAGAGGTGCTTTGTGATGGGTTCAATCTTGCGGTGTCCTCACCCAGTGACAGTAGGGGTAGCGAGGCACGTATTGTATTGTTGCCATTAAGGATAAAAAGATGGGGTTTTTACCATATTGATTGGATCTATCCCTCTACATCATGTCATCTTGCTTAAGGCGTTACTCTGTTCTTATGAACCTAATACTCTAGATGCAGGTAGGAGTCAATCGATGTGTGGAGTAATAGTAGTAGATGCAAAATCGTTTCGGTCTACTTGTCACGGACGTGATGCCTATATTCATCATCATCGCCTTAGATATCGTCATAACTTTGCACTTCTCTATCAATTTCTCAACATTAATTTGTTTACCCACCGTTTGCTTTCTTCAAGAGAGAAGCCTCTAGTGAAACCTATGGCCCCCGGGTCTATTTTCCATCATATATTTTCAGATCTATAAAACCAAAAACCCAAAAATACCATGCTGCACTTTATTTATATTTACTTCGTTTTTCCTTTTACTTATATTTTATATCTATCTCTATTAGATCTCACTTTTGCAAGTGACCATGAAGGGATTGACAACCCCTTTTTCGCGTTGTGTGCAAGTGTTTGTTAGTTTGTGCAGGTGCATCTATTGGGGACTTGCTTGTGCCTCCTACTAGATTGATACCTTGGTTCTTAACTGAGGGAAATACTTATCTCTACTTTGTTGCATCACCCTTTCCTCTTCAAGGAAAAAATCAACGCAGGCTCAAGAATTAGCACAGAGTGATTGTATTGATTGTCCATTTCTTCTCATAGAGTAAGATTATTTGGAAAATGCGGTAGAAGCCTTGCTCGATGATTCTCCAAAGGTTTGTTGAGCTGTGATTCAAAAGAGTGATATGAAAACCCAAATTAGTGAAATCACCCTTTACTAGCTTAGGAGGAGGACCTAGGTTGTTAATATGCGATGTAGGGACTGTTCCTCCATAGACCAGGGAAGGGGGAACCGAGTCAAAGGTTCCTGTCCCATTCTTGATTTGAAGGGAGGTGGTTTGAGTACCTTTAGGCGCTTCCTTGTCGGACTTAGCCTCCGTCTCTGATGCAATGGGATTAACCACAAGCAATGGGCCAGGAGTAGTTTTCAACCCATCAAGTAATTCTTTGAGCATGGACTTGACCTCGGCCGGAAAGATGTCTTAAGGGAAGCCATACCTTCATTTAAGTCATCTCGGGTGATCGAGGTCAACTCCACAGCCTGAGGAACTTCCTCATCCCCATTCATGTTGCCAACCATACTCTTTGGGGGGGGGGAAACCCCTAATAAAGAGACGAGGCTCTAATACCAATTGAAAGGATCGATGTGGTTGACTAGAGGAGGGGGTGTGTCACACCCTAGCTAGTCATGCATTAGAGTGTTGCATCATGTTTACTCTTTCAGCAGAAACCTGAAATGGGGATGACAGAACCCCCAGTCCCCTCTGAAACCTACTAGGGTTTACTAAAATAATTTTCAATGAACCTGAAATGCCCTTCTAAAATGCCCATCATTTTTGTCTTGGTTCAGAACCTCTGCAAAAGTGGTGCACATTTTCCTAGGACATCCTAGGGTTTTTGAATTAAATCATAACTATTTGAATTTGGGCATTTAAAATTATATAAAATATTTAAATGCTCAAATATCTCCAAACTAAAATGTTTCATGTTGGAAATAATCCAACTATGAGCCAGGAATAGTTTGGTGATTTTTGGAATTGCCTAGGTATTTTATTTAATTCAACAAAGTTGCAGATATATTAAATAAAAACAGAAAACAGAAAAGAAAGGGGGAAAAACCTACCTGGGCTCCTCCACTGTGCGGCCCAGCCAGCTGGCTGGCCCAGCCAGCCCAGCCCACCTCCCTCCTCTGTCGTCTTCGTCCAGACAGAGGGAGGGGAGTGTGGCCGGCGCGCGCACGCGCCACCGCGCCACGCCACCTGCTCGCCTGCTTGCCTGGCCTCCCCTCCTCGCTCGACGCCCTGGACGACGCCACGCCTCTCCCCCTGCTCTCTCTC
>NW_021286736.1:0-2637 GCF_002162155.2 Triticum dicoccoides
AAAAAAAAAAGGTATAAAAAAAGTAGACCTCTAAATATGAAGTGAGATAGATGGCTTGGGAATGGTTTTCTGTATGGACACTGGTGAATCTGTGGGATAGATCTGAGAGGATATGTTTTTCACAGTTCACTAAAAATCTAGCGAAGATGGCATTGGTCGGTAATTTCTTTTGTTTAAAGTGGATCTAACGGTTGTGGTTTTTTCATGTTTAAAATGGAAGGTTAGATCTTCCTAATTATTATCAAATTTTCTAGTGTAATTCTCTTTTTTTTTTCTGTTTAGCTCGGTTAGCCCATCAAATAATTTTTATATATAATTAATAGAGGATATGTTTTTAGTTCATTACTTAAAATGTAGCGAAGATGACATTGGTGAGTAATTTCCTTTGTTTTAAAGTGGATCTAACGATTGTGGTTTTCTGATGTTTAAAATTAATGGCTAGATATTCCTAGTTATTTTCTAGCGTAATTCCCTTTTTTCTGGTTAGCCCGGTTAGCCCGTCAAATTCTTTTTTATAGATAATAGATTCCGGTCGCAAATGTGCACGTGACCCGGTTGCTCGCTCGCGGCAATTGAGCTAGCTAAATGGTACTCTCTCCGTCCTACAATGTAAGACGGTTTACGGTTTTTAAGCTACATTGTCTGACGGAGGGAGCAGTACTCAAAGACAACAACACTGCAGCTGCGCATCACCCACTGATTAACGGAAAAAGGAAACAAGCCAATGGCCCCCTTGATGGCTATATTTCAGCTCTACAAAATAAATAGTTGTCCCACTTCCTTTTTCTCTCTATCCATGTCAATCAGCCCACGTAAAAATTGAAGCAGATGTGCACGCAACGCCACACACATTTGTTTTTGGGGGGACATGGTGGTTGGAGTTAAGGCACACGAAAATGACAATGGGCAGGAACACGACGGCGACTGGGGGAAGTGGTGGATCCTTGAGAGTGAGAGCAGGCTCGTGCCGTGCGGGGCGTGGTGGCCATGGCGAGTTCATCGTGGATAGCCTGCCCTCCGGTATGGTAGGACGATGACGGTGTTGCTATCTCGGGAGCAAGCGATGCACATGCCCATATGTACATATCGTTCTGTTTGCTCTCTCTACCAGGGCAACTCTAACTGATCCTTTATCCAGCGTTAAGGGAGGATAAATTCGATTTCCCTCCCTTACGCAATGGCGGCGCTAGGTGCCTGAACCAGTGATGTCAAAGCTTTATTGTTATGCATATGTAGATAAACTACAACCAATCACGGGCATACATATTAGTGAAGCCAACCCAGATTATGTGACGTCGCTTGACATCAGAGTCAACACGTAGCTTCGCCACTGCCCTTACATCGTACCTAGCCGATCCCTTAAACCTCATAAGGGATGATAAATTATTCTCCACCATCCAAAAACCCTCAAATCTTCCTAAATATACACGAGCCGTGCTCGGCTAAGGAAAAAAATCCCGCCTCCTCTGTCCCGCCGCAGCCGCCACCACCCCCTCCCCCTCCTCCCCCCCAATCGCTGATGACTGGCCCGACCGCCGGAATAGAGAGCCAGGACTATTCCGCCATCCCGCCAGCCACCACAGCCGGCTTGTCCCCGTCAGAAACTACCCTCGTGCCTAAGAAGATATTGGGAATAAGAAAAGTCGACCGAGTTCAAGCTCCAGCTCCAACCGCGATAAAGGCCGCCGTGGTGGCGAGCGCCTCTCCGGCGTCGGAGCGCCGCTCCCGACGGTGCCAAAAGAGATCAAAAGCCGACGATGGTGGCATTTACCCTAGCCGAGGAGGCCGCGAGGAAAAAGAAGAAAAAGTCGACTCCGGCACCCTGTCCAATACCAACGGCACGTGGAGCGTCTTCAGCGACATCCATGGGCACTGCTCCGGCACATCCAGCGGCGGCAACCGGCAAAAAGGGCCGTGTCCGCCTAGTGCTCGATGAAAGGCCTACAAGGTCAAAAAAAATATCTTCAACATTTCGGCCGATCGGTGATTGTTGGTAGCCTATGGTGATGTAATTTATTTGTTTCGTTATCATACTGTGGAGATGAACATGGCCGAGTTCTTAGCATCTTTGGAGTCGGCGGCCACGATAGGACTTGATTAGCTCAACTACGACTCCATTTGGCATCATTCGGAGGCGGCCCAAGATATTGAGCGAGAGGAGGTGGCTGAGGAAGAGGAGGCCGATGCTTGGAGCTGTTGGAAATATGCCCTAGAGGCAATAATAAAAGTATTATTATTATATTTCCTTGTTCATGATAATTGTCTTTTATTCATGCTATAACTGTATTATCCGGAAATCGTAATACACGTGTGAATACATAGACCACAATATGTCCCTAGTGAGCCTCTAGTTGACTAGCTCGTTGTGATCTACAGATAGTCATGGTTTCCTGGCTATGGACATTGGATGTCGTTGATAACGGGATCACATCATTAGGAGAATGATGTGATGGACAAGACCCAATCCTAAGACTAGCACAAAAGATCGTGTAGTTCATTTGCTAGAGCTTTGCCAATGTCAAGTATCTCTTCCTTCGACCATGAGAGCGTGTAACTCCTGGATACCGTAGGAGTGCTTTGGGTGTATCAAACGTCACAACATAACTGGGTGACTATAAAGGTGCACTACAGGTATCT
>NW_021286737.1:0-895 GCF_002162155.2 Triticum dicoccoides
TCATCAATTTCCAACATGTTCTGACATCATTTGTTGTTTTTCGGTCATTTACCTAATTGTTTAGAGAGCTAAATGGCCGTGAAATTGAAAATCACTACAAAATGAACTCTGAAAATGTTGAAACTTGGCATCGTATCCTCATTTCACCCGCATAGCATGTGCGAAAGAGTAGAGAGGGTCACAAAAAAACTGGATGCACTTCGTGTACAAACTGGACAAACTCTTTCGGGGTATCAGGGTTTCAGACGAGAACTCATCTGTTACACGGGTACTTCAATGTTTTTTAAACTTATTTGAACTCCGGACTTCTTTTGTGTTCAGTATGCAGCATTCAAAGCGACGTCATCAATTTCCAACATGTTCTGACATTATTTGTTGTTTTTCGGTCATTTACCTAATTGTTTACAGAGCTAAATGACCGTGAAATTGAAAATCAATACAAAATGAACTCTGAAAATGTTGAAACTTGGCATGGTATCATCATTTCACCCGCATAGCATGTGCGAAAGAGTAGAGAGGGTCACAAAAAAACTGGACGCACTTTGTGTACAAACTGGACAAACTCTTTCAAAGTATCAGGGTTTCGGACGAGAACTCATCTGTTACACGGGCACTTCAATGTTTTTTAAACTTATTTGAACTCCGAACTTCTTTTGTGTTTAGTATGCAGCATTCAAAGCGACGTCATCAATTTCCAACATGTTATGACATCATTTGTTATTTTTCGATCATTTACCTAATTATTTAGAGAGCTAAATGACCATGAAATTGAAAATCACTACAAAATGAACTCTGAAAATTTTGAAACTTGGCATGGTATCATCATTTCACCCGCATAGCATGTGCGAAAGAGTAGAGAGGGTCACAAAAAAACTGGACGCACTTCGTGTACAAA
>NW_021286738.1:0-1279 GCF_002162155.2 Triticum dicoccoides
GATGCATTTGCAAAATCCTTTCCCTCTGGTTTCGATGTTCCTTTATGCCAGCTCAATCACACTAATTGTTGAGTTGAGGTAATTTATTGCCCTGACATATATGTTGGAGCTATTATTATGACCCTAGGTGTCTTAGGGGATCATCTAGTAATTTAGCCATGTTTGTGTCCCAGTGTGATGATTCTGGCCATCATTCTTGTAAGCATCCCGTGATGCTACTTAGTAGTAGGTATTCTACTCCTTGGGTTTTGAACCCGAGATTCACCCTACTTACTTCATGTTGATAGTAATTGCTAGCTCCTTTAGGTTATTAGTAACCTTTGCGATAGCCCTTGGAGTCCGTGGTATTTTCTTCTTCCAAATACCATGAACTACTTATGGCAGAAGTTCCTCGTTGGACTGAACGATCACAACCAGAATGCTCTTGATGAGTTCTCCATTATATACTGTGACTCTGCCAGTTCAACCTTTCCGCATAGGTTATCCGGAAGAAACATGTTGAGCTCTGCTCGACATACTAATCTATGCATCCACAACTCAGAAAACATATGTTCCTTTGGGTTGTCCCTCGTTAGTTGTCTTCTGACCCTCGTCTATCAATTGATAGTCAAGAGTATGTGTGCAATCGTTCATCGATGCCTATTATTCTTGTGGTCCGTCAAGCCATTCTGTCCTGAATGACTTGGAGAAACAAACTCCAGTACCTCTTCCATATCCAGGATTGGGTCAAAGAAGTTGTGCTCCGCAGATCAAAATGCCAATCCAGCTTTTGCTCTCTTCTACCTTGGAGTATTACCATCTTTATGTCAGGATTTTCATGAGGATTGCACCGGCTCTTGTGAATTATTGATGTAGTGATACTTCTCGCCATCGTTAGTCATTTCTCGGTCCCCGTGTTGTTGAACCGGAATGCCGACAAGTGAATCGTGATGTGTGAATTCAATACTCCTAGCAACCTTGTTGCTTGGTAGTTAATGGACAATAACTTCATTCTTAGCATGTTGATTTTTGAATCGTCGCCCTAAGGTTGATTGTGCTACCTAGTCCTTATTTCTGGTGCACTCCTCAACCAATCAGTTAGGAATTATTTCAAGTCCTCACTCATTTGATCATGTCGTCTTGCCCTCAAAAGCAAGATTGTTCTCGAGCTTAGTAACATAACGGTGGTTCGTAATTTTCCGAATATCTTCTCGTAAGTATTACCAGGTTGTCACCTGACCGCTATGTTGAGTTCGTGATCAAGTTGGTTTTCCAATAAACCACTTTTTCTCCAAGAATC
>NW_021286739.1:0-648 GCF_002162155.2 Triticum dicoccoides
CCGGGGTTATTTAATCATGGAAATCTCTCCGGGACCCCAAGATAGTGAGTAATAGTCCACAAAACGGGCCAGAATCGGCCAAAACTATGAGTGTTGATGAGCGACACGTAAACGCACCCCGTGTTTGTTAATCGTGGAATCACTCCGGGACCCCAAAACTATGAGCAATAGTCCACGAAATGGGCCATAATCGGCCAAAACTGTGAGTGTTCATGACCGACACGTAAATGCACACCGGGGTTCGTTAATCGTGGAAATCACTCAGGGACCCAAAACAGTGAATAATAGTCCACGAAACGGGCCATAATCAGCCAAAACTGTGAGTGTTGATGACCGACACGTAAATGCACCCCGGAGTTCATTAATCGTGGAAATCACTACGACACCCCAAAATTGTGAGTAATAGTCCATGAAACGGGCTAGAATTGGCCAAAACTATGAGTGTTGAGCACCGACACATAAATGCACCCCGGGGTTCGTTAGTCGTGAAAATCACTCCGGGACCCCAAAACAGTGAGTAATACTCAATGAAACGGGCCAAAATCGGCCAAAACTATGAGTGTTAATGACCGACACATGAACGCACCCCGGAGTTCGTTAATTGGGGAAATCACTCCAGGACCCCAAAATAGCGAGTAATAGTCCATG
>NW_021286740.1:0-2180 GCF_002162155.2 Triticum dicoccoides
AGGGGGGCGCGCCCTACAGGGGGGGGGCGCCTTCCTATCTCGTGGCCTGGTGCTTACCCCTTTTGCAGTGTCTTTAGTGCCTAAAATCCTCAAATATTGCAGAAAAAATCACACTAAATTTGCAGGGCATTTGGAGCACTTTTATTTTTGGACTATTTTTTATTACACGGATAATTTAGAAAACAGACGGACAATACTATTTTTTGCTTTATTTAATCTAAATAACAGAAATTAAAAAGAGGCCACAGAGGGTTGTGCCTTCTAGTTTCATCCATCTCATGATCATCAAAATGAACCCGCTAACAAGGTTGATCAAGTCTTGTTAACAAACTCATTCTGAATAACACGGAAACGGAGAAATTTCAAATAACACTAAGTTACCTCAACGGGGATATGAAAATCCCCAACAATAAGAATATCATACTTTTTCTTGACAGTAGGAAGAGGAAATTCAAAATCTCCAAAGATGATTGGAACTTTTTTAATAGTATTTCTGCTATGAACTTGAGATTGTTTCCTCGGAAAGTGTACCGTATGCTTATTGCCATTAACATGAAAAGTGACATTGCCTTTGTTGCAATCAATAACATCCCCTGCAGTATTAAGGAAAGGTCTACCAAGGATAATTGACATACTATCGTCCTCGGGAATATCAAGAATAACAAAGTCAGTTAAGATAGTGACATTTGCAACCACAACAGGCACATCCTCACAAATACCGATAGGTATAGAAGTTGATTTATCAGCCATTTGCAAAGATATTTCAGTAGGTGTCAACTTATTCAATTCAAGTCTATGATATAAAGAGAGAGGCATAATGTCACGACCGGTTTTCCAATAAAACATTTATTGAGAAACCGACCCTTTTATCAGACCGGTATAGGAAAATCTTCCTTACCAGTAGAAAAATCCTTGATACAGATATCCAGTAGTACTAAATGTCATACCAGGTTGAGTTGAGGCTGCTCAACAACTTTATTACAAGCACGCCGATATTACACATAAGGGTGGATATGGCACACGGAGTATGGTGGCATACTACTAACTCGCAATAAAAGAGGTGGTGGATATGTCACAGTGACATGGGTGACATGACTCCTAAATCTTACAGCTCATCGAGCGCTGGAGTGGGGCTCGATGAATTCATTTGGGTAGCGGAAGTGTATATGATACAAGTGACCAATTCCAGGATCACACGGGACTGACTGGGACTCCTCTAGGCGTCGGACTCGCTATCATACTCTTCATCCATAAGATCGCCTTCGTCGATATCTGGCCAAATCAACAAGCCAGGTGAGTACTTTGAAAGTACTCACAAGAAAGTTTGGACATAAGATATAACAGATGCAAACATGATGCACATGAGCAGATTAGTAATGCACACTTAAATAATAAATTTGCACGGCAGGTTAATTAAAAAGGAAGTTGGGCGGTAGTCCTCCCGAAATCCCAATGAAAGTAACTGAAAACCGATCGGGTGTCTGAAGCGACGCCTTGAAAGGTAAAAATAAATTAACATGCCGCAGTCGGGCGTCTGAGCGACACCACATAAAGGGCTTATATTGAAATGGAAATGACAGTGCGTGCCACAATCGGACATCTACGCGACATCTCGGAAAGGGCTTATAATGAAAGTAAATAACAGTGCGTGCCACAGTCGGACGTCTACGCGACATCTCGGAAAGGGCTTATAATGAAAGTAATTAACATGAATGCCACATTCGGATGTTTGAGCGACCTCACATAAAGGGCTTATAACAAAAATAAGCAACAAGAATGCCACAGTCGGACGTCTACGCGACGTCACATAAAGGGCTTATATTTCATCATCCAAACTCAAGTTGTTCATGAAATTATGTCACTTCAAGAAAATACTCAGTAATAATAAACAGGTTAGTCCGTCAACAGGAATAACATTCAGCCGGGTTTACCACCCAAGGTTGTTCACCGGAGATTGTCACTGAAACTAACACTGAGACTGACATAGATAAGTTGATTATAGTCCTTGACCATAGATACGGTTACTTGAATGATTTTGACTCTGCAGAGTTTGTAGTATTTAACCACAGCCAACGGATTCCAGTAGTCACAACAGACTAGTTCCGTTTATGGTATTTCAGAGGAAACTCATCTAACTAGTACACACCCATTCCACATCCCGATGCCAGGAATCACCCTAG
>NW_021286741.1:0-1873 GCF_002162155.2 Triticum dicoccoides
GTATTAAAGTGATGGAGATTGATATGATGAAAATAGATCCGGGGGCCATAGGTTTCACTAGTGGCTTCTCTCAAGAGCATAAGTATTCTACAGTGGGTGAACAAATTACTGTTGAGCAATTGACAGAATTGAGCATAGTTATGAGAATATCTAGGTATGATCATGTATATAGGCATCACGTCCGAGACAAGTAGACCGACTCCTGCCTGCATCTACTACTATTACTCCACTCATCGACCGCTATCCAGCATGCATCTAGAGTATTAAGTTAAAAACAGAGTAACGCCTGAAGCAAGATGACATGATGTAGAGGGATAAATTCATGCAATATGATAAAAACCCCATCTTGTTATCCTCGATGGCAACAATACAATACGTGCCTTGCTGACCCTTCTGTCACTGGGAAAGGACACCGCAAGATTGAACCCAAAGCTAAGCACTTCTCCCATTGCAAGAACTACCAATCTAGTTGGCCAAACCAAACGGATAATTTGAAGACACTTGCAAAGATAACCAATCATACATAAAAGAATTCAGTGAAGATTCAAATATTGTTCATAGATAAACTTGATCATAAACCCACAATTCATCGGTCTCAACAAACACACCGCAAAAAGAAGATTACATCGAATAGATCTCCACAAGAGAGGGTGAGAACATTGTATTGAGATTCAAAAAGAGAGAAGAAGCCATCTAGCTACTAGCTATGGACCCGAAGGTCTGAAGTAAACTACTCACACTTCATCGGAGGGGCTATGGTGATGATGTAGAAGCCCTCCGTGGTGGATGCCCCCTCCGGCGGAGCTCCGGAACAGGCCCCAAGATGGGATCTCGTGGATACAGGAAGTTGCGGCGGTGGAATTAGGTTTTTGGCTCCTGTTCTGATCGTTTGGTGGTATCTAGGTATATATAGGAGGAAGGAGTACGTCGGTGGAGCAACAGGGGGCCCACGAGGCAGGGGGCGCGCCCCCCACCCTCGTGACCGCCTCTGTTACTTCTTGGAGTAGGGTCCAAGTCTCCTGGATCACGTTCGGTGAGAAAATCACGTTCCCGAAGGTTTCATTCCGTTTGGACTCTGTTTGATATTCCGTTTCTTCAAAACACTGAAATAGGCAAAAAAACAGCAATTCTGGGCTGGGCCTCCGGTTAATAGGTTAGTCCCAAAAATAATATAAAAGTGGAAAATAAAGCCCAATATAGTCCAAAACAGTAGGTAAAGTAGCATGTAGCAATCAAAAATTATAGATACGTTGGAGACATATCAGGCATCCCCAAGCTTAATTCCTGCCCGTCCTTGAGTAGGTAAATGGTAAAAAGAGAATTTTTGATGCGGAGTGATACTTTGGCATAATTTAAATGTAAATCTTCTTAATTGTGGTATGAATATTCAGATCCGAAAGATTCAAGGCAAAAGTTCATATTGACATAAAAATAATAATACTTCAAGCATATTAATCAAAGTAATCATGTCTTCTCAAAATAGCATGGCAGAAGAAAGTTCAACCCTACAAAATCATATAGTTAGGCTATGCTTCATTTTCGTCACACAAAGATGCTCCCAACTTCTATACCCCCGATGACAAGCCAAGCAATTGTTTCGTACTTAAATAATCTCAAACCTTTTCAACCTTCACGCAATACATGAGCGTGAGCCATGGATATAGCACTATGGGTGGAATAGAATATGATGATGTGGATTGTGTGGAGAAGACAAAAAGAGAGAAAGTCTCACATTGATGAGGATAATCAACGTGCTATGGAAATGCCCATCAATTGATGTCAACATGAGGAGTAGGGATTGCCATGCAACGGATGCACTAGAGCTATAAATGAATGCTCAACAAAATAAAACTAGTGGTTGTGCATCCAACTT
>NW_021286742.1:0-3582 GCF_002162155.2 Triticum dicoccoides
GTATTAAAGTGATGGAGATTGATATGATGAAAATAGATCCGGGGGCCATAGGTTTCACTAGTGGCTTCTCTCAAGAGCATAAGTATTCTACAGTGGGTGAACAAATTACTGTTGAGCAATTGACAGAATTGAGCATAGTTATGAGAATATCTAGGTATGATCATGTATATAGGCATCACGTCCGAGACAAGTAGACCGACTCCTGCCTGCATCTACTACTATTACTCCACTCATCGACCGCTATCCAGCATGCATCTAGAGTATTAAGTTAAAAACAGAGTAACGCCTGAAGCAAGATGACATGATGTAGAGGGATAAATTCATGCAATATGATAAAAACCCCATCTTGTTATCCTCGATGGCAACAATACAATACGTGCCTTGCTGACCCTTCTGTCACTGGGAAAGGACACCGCAAGATTGAACCCAAAGCTAAGCACTTCTCCCATTGCAAGAACTACCAATCTAGTTGGCCAAACCAAACGGATAATTTGAAGACACTTGCAAAGATAACCAATCATACATAAAAGAATTCAGTGAAGATTCAAATATTGTTCATAGATAAACTTGATCATAAACCCACAATTCATCGGTCTCAACAAACACACCGCAAAAAGAAGATTACATCGAATAGATCTCCACAAGAGAGGGTGAGAACATTGTATTGAGATTCAAAAAGAGAGAAGAAGCCATCTAGCTACTAGCTATGGACCCGAAGGTCTGAAGTAAACTACTCACACTTCATCGGAGGGGCTATGGTGATGATGTAGAAGCCCTCCGTGGTGGATGCCCCCTCCGGCGGAGCTCCGGAACAGGCCCCAAGATGGGATCTCGTGGATACAGGAAGTTGCGGCGGTGGAATTAGGTTTTTGGCTCCTGTTCTGATCGTTTGGTGGTATCTAGGTATATATAGGAGGAAGGAGTACGTCGGTGGAGCAACAGGGGGCCCACGAGGCAGGGGGCGCGCCCCCCACCCTCGTGACCGCCTCTGTTACTTCTTGGAGTAGGGTCCAAGTCTCCTGGATCACGTTCGGTGAGAAAATCACGTTCCCGAAGGTTTCATTCCGTTTGGACTCTGTTTGATATTCCGTTTCTTCAAAACACTGAAATAGGCAAAAAAACAGCAATTCTGGGCTGGGCTCCGGTTAATAGGTTAGTCCCAAAAATAATATAAAAGTGGAAAATAAAGCCCAATATAGTCCAAAACAGTAGGTAAAGTAGCATGTAGCAATCAAAAATTATAGATACGTTGGAGACATATCAGGCATCCCCAAGCTTAATTCCTGCCCGTCCTTGAGTAGGTAAATGGTAAAAAGAGAATTTTTGATGCTGAGTGATACTTTGGCATAATTTAAATGTAAATCTTCTTAATTGTGGTATGAATATTCAGATCCGAAAGATTCAAGGCAAAAGTTCATATTGACATAAAAATAATAATACTTCAAGCATATTAATCAAAGTAATCATGTCTTCTCAAAATAGCATGGCAGAAGAAAGTTCAACCCTACAAAATCATATAGTTAGGCTATGCTTCATTTTCGTCACACAAAGATGCTCCCAACTTCTATACCCCCGATGACAAGCTAAGCAATTGTTTCGTACTTAAATAATCTCAAACCTTTTCAACCTTCACGCAATACATGAGCGTGAGCCATGGATATAGCACTATGGGTGGAATAGAATATGATGATGTGGATTGTGTGGAGAAGACAAAAAGAGAGAAAGTCTCACATTGATGAGGATAATCAACGTGCTATGGAAATGCCCATCAATTGATGTCAACATGAGGAGTAGGGATTGCCATGCAACGGATGCACTAGAGCTATAAATGAATGCTCAACAAAATAAAACTAGTGGTTGTGCATCCAACTTGCTTACTCACGAAGAACTAGGGCATTTGAGGAAGCCCATCGTAGGAATATACAAGCCAAGTTCTATAATGAAAAATTCCCCACTAGTATGAAAAAGACAACTTATGAGACTCACTATATGAAAAACATGGTGCTACTTTGAAGCACAATATATGAGACTCACTACATGAAGAACAAGGTGCTACTTTGAAGCACAAGTGTGGAAAAAGAGATGGTAACATTGCCCTTTTTATTTTCTTTCTTTCTTTTTTTGGGCCTTTCTTTTTTTTCTTTTGGCCTTTCTTTTTTTAATTGGGCAATGCTCTAATAATGATGATCATCACACTTCTATTGATTACAACATAAGGATTACAACTCGAAACTAGAACAAAATATGACTCTATATGAATGCCTCCGACGGTGTACCGGGATGGTGCAATGAATCAAGAGTGACATGTATGAAAAATAATGCATGGTGGCTTTGCCACAAATACGATGTCAACTACATGATCATGCAATGGCAATATGACAAAGGTAAAGTATGTCATGATGATGATCGGAACGGTGGAAAGTTGCATGGCAATATATCTTGGAATGGCTATGGAAATGCCATAATAGGTAGGTATGGTGACTGTTTTCAGGAAGATATAAGGAGGTTTATGTGTGATAGAGCGTATCGTATCACGGGGTTTGGATGCTAATAACCCACAAGTATAGGGGATCGCAACAGTTTTGAGGGTAGAGTATTCAACCCAAAAATATTGATTCGACACAAGGGGAGCCAAAGAATATTCTCAAGTATTAGCAGCTGAGTTGTCAATTCAACCACACCTGGAAACTTAGTATCTGCAGCAAAGTGTTTAGTAACACAGTAATATGATAGTGGTGGTAATGGTAACAAAAGGAAAGACAGCAAAAGTAAATATTTTTGGTATTTTGTAGTGATTGTAACAGTAACAGCGGAAAATTAAATAAGCGAAGACTAGTATATGGAAAGCTTGTAGGCACCGGATCAGTAATGGATAATTATGCCGGATGCGGTTCGTCATGTAATAGTCATAACATAGGGTGACACAGAACTAGCTCCAATTCATCAATGTAATGTAGGCATGTATTCCGAATATAGTCATACGTGCTTATGGAAAAGAACTTGCATGACATCTTTTGTCCTACCCTCCCGTGGCAGCGGGGTCCTATTGGAAACTAAGGGATATTAAGGCCTCCTTTTAATAGAGAACTGAAACAAAGCATTAACACATAGTGAATACATGAACTCCTCAAACTATGGTCATCACCGTGAGTGGTCCCGATTATTGTCACTTCGGGGTTGCCGGATCATAACACATAGTAGGTGACTATAGACTTGCAAGATGGGATCTAGAACACACATATATTCATGAAAACATAAGAGGTTCAGATCTGAAATCATGGCACTCGGGCCCTAGTGACAAGCATTAAGCATAGCAAAGTCATAGCAACATCAATTTCAGAACATAGTGGATACTAGGGATCAAACCCTAACAAAACTAACTCGATTACATGATAAATCTCATCCAACCCATCACCGTCCAGCAAGCCTACGATGGAATTACTCACGCACGGCGGTGAGCATCATGAAATTGGTGATGGAGGATGGTTGATGATGACGACGGCGACGAATCCCCCTCTCTGGAGCCCCGAACGGACTCTAGATCAACCCTCCCAAGAGAGATAAGGGCTTGGCGGCGGCTCC
>NW_021286743.1:0-1316 GCF_002162155.2 Triticum dicoccoides
TTCAATCTCGTTACCGGCAAGTCACTTTACTCGTACCGTAATGCATGATCCCGTGACCAGACACTTGGTCACTCTGAGCTCATTATGATGATGCATTACCAAGTGGGCCCAGTGATACCTCTCCGTCATACGGAGTGACAAATCCCAGTCTTGATCCATGTCACCCAACAGACACTTTCGGAGATACCCGTAGTCTACCTTTATAGTCACCCAGTTACGTTGTGACGTTTGGCATACCCAAAGCACTCCTACGGTATCCGGGAGTTACACGATCTCATGGTCTAAGGAAAAGATACTTTGACATTGGAAAACTCTAGCAAACGAACTATACGATCTTGTGCTATGTTTAGGATTGGGTCTTGTCCATCACATCATTCTCCCAATGATGTGATCTCGTTATCAATGGCATCCAGTGTCCATAGTCAGGAAACCATGACTATCTGTTGATCAACGAGCTAGTCAACTAGAGGCTCACTAGGGACATCTTGGTGTCTGTTATTCACACATGTATTACGATTTCCGGATAACACAATTATAGCATGAATAAAGACAATTATCATGAACAAGGAAATATAATAATAATGCTTTTATTATTGCCTCTAGGGCACATTTCCAACAGTCTCCCACTTGCACTAGAGTCAATAATCTAGTTACATTGTGATGAATCGAACACCCATGGAATTCTGGTGTTGATCATGTTTTGCTCTAGGGAGAGGTTTAGTCAACGGATATGCTATATTCAGGTCCGTATGTACTTTACAAATCTCTATGTCTCCATCTTGAACATTTTCACGAATGGAGTTGAAGCGACGCTTGATGTGCCTTGTCTTCTTGTGAAACCTGGGCTCCTTGGCAAGTGCAATAGCTCCAGTGTTGTCACAAAAGAGCTTGATCGGCCCCGACGCATTGGGTATGACTCCTAGGTCGGTGATGAACTCCTTCACCCATATTGCTTCATGTGCTGCCTCCGAGGCTGCCATGTACTCCGCTTCACATGTAGATCCCGCCACGACGCTTTGCTTGCAACTGCACCAGCTTACTGCCCCACCATTCAAAACATACACGTATCCGGTTTGTGACTTAGAGTCATCCAGATCTGTGTCGAAGCTAGCGTCGACGTAACCCTTTACGACGAGCTCTTCGTCACCTCCATAAACGAGAAACATTTCCTTAGTCCTTTTCAGGTACTTCAGGATATTCTTGACCGCTGTCCAGTGTTCCTTGCCGGGATTACTTTGGTACCTTCCTACCAAACTGACGGCAAGGTTAACATCAGGTCTGGTACACAGCATGGCATACATAATAGAACCTATGGC
>NW_021286744.1:0-1660 GCF_002162155.2 Triticum dicoccoides
TCCGAGCTCGTCAGCGTGCTCAGCGCACCCCCAGGAGCACGTAGCACTCTTCGGCTTCTCCACTAGTGCACTGTAGCATCGCCACCGTCTGCACCCGAACTCCGGCCGCCACGGAAGCGGACACCACCGTCGATATAGGTCGTCTCCGGCGACCCCACTAGCACCAGCCGACGCGGACGAGGCTCAGGGTTCCAACGGTGCCATCCGCGCCTCGAACCGTGGCCTGTGCTGCGATTCCGCGCATCGCCGCCATCTCGGACCTCGTCGACGGCTAATCGCCGGTGGGTTTGACCCTGCTAACCAGGGGGTTTGACGTCCCCTGGTTCCCTGACGTGTGGGCCCAGGCCCCTACTTAATTAGTCTTAGTTTGTTTAGGGTTAATTAACTTAGTTAATTAGATGAACCACTCACGAGTGGGCCCATCCCTGCTAACATTTTAGATAGGATTAGTTTAACGATAATCAACTCAGTTAACTAATTGGATCATTGACACGCGGGACCCACTGGTCAGGTTTGACCTGGACCTGCCTAGTTGACCTGGTAACATCATCATGACGCAGTGCTGTCGCAATAAACCCCTTTTCTGGATTATTTCTATTTTAGAAATATCTGAAAATTCCAGAAAATATCCTAAACTTCTAAAATTCATATAAATTCAACTATAACTCAGAATGAAATAAGTTATATATGAAAAATGATCAGAAAAATCCAATCTAGCAATCTGTCTTGGTTTCATGCATGTCAGAACACTTTAACCTTGCTGTTTAAGTGAAACAAGCTAATGCATTAGTATGACTTCATATCATGCGCTTTCTTTTGAATCTTTGATTCAAATGGACTCAAACCAACCTGTTTTAGGATGCATTAGCCAAAACACACCCATATTGCTATGGCATAGCTTGCATCATATTGTGCATTGCATTGATTGTGTTCTTCCTTGTTTGCCGGTGTTTGTCCCCTCTCGATAGACGTGGTTCCAATGTTGAGTTCGATGACACCAATGAAGAACTATACTATCTTCAGAAGTGCCAGGCAAGCAAAACCCCTTGTTCATTCCGATACAATCCCACTCTCTCGCTCCTGCTCTCTTTTACTGCATTAGGACAACAATGACTCATGTGTTACTTGCTGCGGTAGTTGAACCCCTTTTCCTCTCCCTGACCTGTCATTGCCACAGTAAATAGATGAAACCCACTAGCATGAGTAGGAGTTGTTTGAGCCATGTTGTACCTACTCATTCATGCTTGTTGTCATGCCTGCTACTACTTAGAGTTAGTCAGGTCTGATTCATCGGGGATGAATTGGAATGGTGTTGAACATGTCCTACTGTGTGTGAACACGATTTGGTAAAGGTAGCGGTGAGAGGCCATGTAGGAGTACATGGTGGGTTGTCTCATTGAAGCCGTCCTCGGGAACTGAGTTCTATGTTTGTGATCCATGAACAGTTACTACCACTCATTGGGATCCTTAATTGACCCTCTCGACTTCTTAGCCACCCTTGTCCTCTGTCCAGGAGTTGCAAGTAGTTTCTGGTGTTTGTAGTATGCTGGAGGTCGTGGGCAGCACTGACCCGAGGGGTGGGCTGTGATGCGGTAGGCACGTGGCCGGGTATGTCGGGCACCCGTTTGGTGTCGCGGAACCCTGTACACATCATTCGGGG
>NW_021286745.1:0-868 GCF_002162155.2 Triticum dicoccoides
TCAAAATAATCAGTAAATGCATGAAAAATAACAAATGAAGTCAGAAAGGGTTGTAAATTGATGATGTGGCTTTGAATTGCAGTTTGAACACAGAAAAACAATGGAGTTCAAATAAGTTCAAAAAATGAAATCCCTTTGTAACAGACGAGTTTCCGTATGAAACCCTCATACTTAGAAAGAGATTGTCCGTTTTGTACATGAAGTGCATCCAGTTTTTGCCGTAACCCTCTTTACTTTCTCGCACATGCTATGTGGGTGAAATGATGATACCATGCCAACTTGGAACCTTTTCAGAGTTCATTTCAAATGCTTTTCAACTTCATGGTCTTATAGGTCAAAATAATCTGTAAATGCATGAAAAATAACAAATGAAGTCAAAAGGGTTGTAAATTGATGATGTGGCTTTGAATGGTGCATTTTGAACACTGATAAACTATGGAGTCCAGATAAGTTCCAAAAAAATGAAATTCCTTTGTAACAGACGAGTTTCCGTATGGAACCCGGATACTTCGAAAGATTTTGTCGTTTTTGTACACGAAGCGCATCCAGTTTTTGCCGTAACCCTCTCTACTTTCTCGCACATGATATGTGGGTGAAATGATGATACCATGCCAACTTGGAACCTTTTCAGAGTTCATTTCAAATGCTTTTCAACTTCATGGTCTTATAGGTCAAAATAATCAGTAAATGCATGAAAAATAACAAATGAAGTCAGAAAGGGTTGTAAATTGATGATGTGGCTTTGAATGGTGCATTTTGAACACAGAAAAACTATGGAGTTCAAATAAGTTCCAAAAAAATGAAATTCCTTTGTAACAGACGAGTTTCCGTATGAAACCCTGATACTTCGAAAGATTTTGTCTGTTTT
>NW_021286746.1:0-1016 GCF_002162155.2 Triticum dicoccoides
CAGAGAAGCCCAAAAGGCAGATAAGGAAGTTGCCTCTATAAAGGAGAAAATGGGCAAAGGAAAGGCTAAAGGATTTCGTGAGGATGAACACGATACCCTATGGTTTGAAGACTGTGTTTATGTGCCCAATAACCCAGAAATCAGGAAGTTGATTTTACAAGAAGCCCATGATTCACCCTATTCGATTCACCCAGGAAATACCAAGATGTATTTGGATTTGAAGAACACTTTCTGGTGGACCGGAATGAAGAAGGATATTGCGGAATATGTAGCTATTTGCGATGTATGTCAGAGAGTAAAGGCAGAACATCAGAAGCCAGCAGGATTGTTACAACCGTTGCCGATACCCGAATGGAAGTGGGATAAACTAGGCATGGATTTCATCACAGGTTTGCCAAAGACCCGTTCAGGATATGACTCGATTTGGGTTATAGTCGACCGTTTAAGAAAGGTAGCTCATTTCATTCCAGTCAAGACTACCTATAGCAGTGCTAAGATGGCAAAGATATACATGACCAGAATTGTGTGTTTACACGGAGTTCCGAGGAGCATCGTATCAGATAGAGGAACCCAGTTTACCTCGAAATTTTGGAACCAGTTGCACGAGACATTGGGAACTAGATTGGAATTCAGTACAGCTTTCCACCCACAGACCGACGGACAGACTGAGAGAGTCAATCAGATTTTGGAAGATATGCTGAGAGCTTGTGCACTAGATTATGGATCTAGCTGGGATGATAATTTACCGTATGCGGAGTTTTCTTATAACAATAGTTACCAAACCAGTTTGAAGATGGCCCCTTTCGAAGCTTTATACGGAAGGAGGTGCAGGACACCGTTATCATGGAACGAAGTTGGAGACCGTCAATTCTTTGGACCAGATTTGATTAAGGAGTCTGAACAGAAGGTTAAGTTGATTCGAGACAGGCTCAAGGTAGCCCAGTCCAGACAGAAGAGCTATGCCGATTCAAAGCGCAAAACGATTGAGTATGAAGTTGGAGACAGAGTATATCTCA
>NW_021286747.1:0-1283 GCF_002162155.2 Triticum dicoccoides
GCAAGAACCCCTTCTTGGACTGATCCATTCTGAATCTCTTCAAAATCTTATCAAGGTATGTGCTTTGTGAAAGACCTATGAGGCGTCTCGATCTATCTCTATAGATCTTGATGCCTAATATATAAGCAGCTTCTCCAAGGTCCTTCATTGAAAAACACTTATTCAAGTAGGCCTTAATGCTGTCCAGAAATTCTATATCATTTCCCATCAGGAGTATGTCATCTACATATAATATGAGAAATGCTACAGAGCTCCCACTCACTTTCTTGTAAACGCAGGCTTCTCCATAAGTCTGCATAAACCCAAACGCTTTGATCATCTCATCAAAGCGAATGTTCCAACTCCGAGATGCTTGCACCAGTCCATAAATGGATCGCTGGAGCTTGCATACTTTGTTAGCGTTCCGAGGATCGACAAAACCTTCCGGCTGCATCATATACAGTTCTTCCTTAAGATTCCCGTTAAGGAATGCTGTTTTGACGTCCATCTGCCATATCTCATAATCATAGTATGCGGCAATTGCTAACATGATTCGGACGGACTTTAGCTTCGCTACGGGAGAGAATGTCTCGTCGTAGTCAATCCCTTGAACCTGTCGATAACCCTTAGCGACAAGTCGAGCTTTATAGATGGTAACATTACCATCCGCGTCCGTCTTCTTCTTAAAGATCCATTTGTTTTCTATCGCTCGCCGACCATCGGGCAAGTCTGTCAAAGTCCATACTTTGTTTTCATACATGGATTCTATCTCGGATTTCATGGCTTCAAGCCATTTGTTGGAATCCGGGCCCGCCGTTGCTTCTTCATAGTTCGAAGGTTCATTGTTGTCTAACAACATGATTTCCAGGACAGGGTTGCCGTACCACTCTGGTGCGGAACGTGTCCTTGTGGACCTACGAAGTTCAGCAGTAACTTGATCCGAAGTACTTTGATCATTATCATGGTTTTCCTCTTCAGTTGGTGTGGGCATCACAGGAACGGTTTCCTGTGCTGCGTCACTATCCCGCTCAAGAGGTAGTACTTCATCGAGTTCTACTTTCCTCCCACTTACTTCTTTCGAGAGAAACTCTTTTTCCAGAAAGCATCCGTTCTTGGCAACAAAGATCTTGCCTTCGGATCTTAAGTAGAAGGTATACCCTATAGTTTCCTTAGGGTATCCTATGAATACGCATTTTTCCGACTTGGGTTCGAGCTTTTCAGTTTGAAGTTTCTTGACATAAGCTTCGCATCCCCAAACTTTTAGAAACGACAGCTTAGGTTTCTTTCCAAACCATAATTCATAC
>NW_021286748.1:0-962 GCF_002162155.2 Triticum dicoccoides
TATTTACCGTGTTTTATTATTTTGCACGAGTGCGGTAAGTCATAGCTGGGTGCTCACGATTCACGGGTCCAGCGTCGGCGTTGTGGCGCGGCAAGCGTGCACTGGTGCGGTTGAGAGGGAGGGGTGGAAACCGCGTTAAACTCGTCTCCGTAGTTGAGAGGGAGCGGCCAAAGCAATGTACAATCGTCTTTGTAGTGGAGCTGGGAGGGGCAAGGATAAGGGACGAAGACCGGGGTAACATGTCGGATGCGATCATACCAGCACTAAAGCACCGGATCCCATCAGAACTCCGAAGTTAAGCGTGCTTGGGCGAGAGTAGTACTAGGATGGGTGACCTCTCCTTTTTAATTTTTTTCGCGCCGCTTGCAAAACAAAACGCATGTGTAAGTAATATATTTACCGTGTTTTATTATTTTGCACGAGTGCGGTAAGTCATAGCTGGGTGCTCACGATTCACGGGTCCAGCGTCGGTGTTGTGGCGCGGCAAGCGTGCACTGGTGCGGTTGAGAGGGAGGGGTGGAAACCGCGTTAAACTCGTCTCCGTAGTTGAGAGGGAGCGGCCAAAGCAATGTACAATCGTCTTTGTAGTGGAGCTGGGAGGGGCAAGGACAAGGGACGAAGACCGGGGTAACATGTCGGATGCGATCATACCAGCACTAAAGCACCGGATCCCATCAGAACTCCGAAGTTAAGCGTGCTTGGGCGAGAGTAGTACTAGGATGGGTGACCTCCTGGGAAGTCCTCGTGTTGCATTCCCTTTTTAATTTTTTTCGCGCCGCTTGCAAAACAAAACGCACGTGTAAGTAATATATTTACCGTGTTTTATTATTTTGCACGAGTGCGGTAAGTCATAGCTGGGTGCTCACGATTCACGGGTCCAGCGTCGGCGTTGTGGCGCGGCAAGCGTGCACTGGTGCGGTTGAGAGGGAGGGGTGGAAACCGCGTTAAACTCGTCTCCGTAG
>NW_021286749.1:0-3013 GCF_002162155.2 Triticum dicoccoides
CCGGCGCCGCCGGACATGCGCGCCGGGCTGACGGGGTGGAGGCTCAGCAACGGGGGGTGCCCATTCCGCCGTTGCCCGACGTCGAGGCGCGCCCCACCTACTTCGCCGCCGAGATCGACCGTGTGTGTGCCTCCCTCACCTAAGAGAAGCTCACCCTTCCTCAGTACACCGCCGACAACCATGCGGTGTGAGCAGCGTACTTCGAGCGCCGACAGGAGAGGAGGCTGGCGTCCACCAACGGGGCACCGGTGGTGGGCGGTGTGAAGAACAGCGAGGGGCACCGCGTGTGGTGGGGCGCCCCCAGCCGCACGCTTGACGGCGTGCTGGAGTACCTGAAGGGCGGCAACGACCCGCCACTGGCATACCCTCCACCGGCGGCCGCCCCGGCCCACCACCGGCGCGCCGGGCAATGGATGCTCAGGAGCTTTGGTTCCTCCTCGTCTTCCTCCTCGCACTCCTCCTCACGCTCTTCTTCCCACTCCTCCAGCTCTCCGGCGTTGCTCGGCGTCAAGGCCAAGCCAGCAACAGAGACGCCGCTCGGTCGGCGCACTCGCAGCGCCGACATCATCATAAACAATGGCGGCCGGCGCGCCTCCTCGTCGGTTCCTCCGCGCTTCGTTAAGCCAAAGACGGAGCTGGGGCTTCCCGCCGTGAAGACGGAGCACGGGGACGTGGAGGTCGACGACGAGGCGGCCCTGAAATGGGCGCGCAAGAACTACCTCATGATTGAGATGGAGCGCCAGTGTGCCGCCCTGCAGCGCTTCGAGCAGCGCCGCCGGGGCCGCGATGAAGGAGGCATCGTCGTCCTTGACGACAACGACGATGATGACGCGCCGCCACCGCCACCGGTCCGCCATGGCGACGCCGGCCAGGGGTCCAGCAGGGGCGTCCGCATCAAGGAGGAGAAGACCAACGACGACGATGGAGGCGAGGATGGCGGTGATGACGGTGACCACGCCGCGTTCAGCGACTTCTTCGCCCCTTAGTTTATTGTTTAGGCCTTTGTTTAGATAAATTTGCTATGTAAACCGTGAACATGTCTAATATATGCCAAGTTTGCCGAATTTAAGTCGAGTTTAATTGAAACTTTGCCGATTTTTTTATACAGCGCCTGGGGGCGGCCCTGGGGTCGGTGACTGGGAACCAACTCGCCCTCAGGCCATTTTTTTGCGCCGGCTCGCCCCCAGGCGGCGATTTTACACGCCCCCTCGGGGGCCAACGGCTGGAGATGCTCTAAGAGGGCGACCTCACCATCTTGTATCGTTCGACCGTGTACTTCTGTGGTTGGTGCTTTATATATAAAGCGGGCGAAAGCCTGTTTCAAGGAACAAGCTGGATGGGTTTTAATCATGGTTTTTGAGGACGGCGGAGGGGCTGGGGGCATGGAACTGGAGGCGTGCCTCACTCCTCATGTTCTTGCCAGGCTCGTCGCCGACCAAGAGCTCATGAACCAGTCGGTCTAGGAGGGCAGAGATGGTCATGATGGCGGCAGAAGTGTGTCTCCTCATGCCCTCACCTGTTCCGGTGCTTTATTTTCTTCCTTCAAATGTTGTGTCTGTGATGTACTCCCTCCATCTCAAAATTCTTGTCTTAGATCTGTTCAAATATGGATGTATCTAGTTATATTTTAGTGTTAGATACATCCGTATCGAGACAAATCTAAGACAAGAATTTTGGGACGGAGGGAGTAGTAATAATCCTGCCCAGTGTTAGGTTGCATTTTTTTTCCTTTGATTGCATTTTTTTCCGCCGCCACCGACTTCCGCCATCCCGTCCCCCTCTTCATCGGTGCCGGTATCTTTCCTCTTCCACCACTCCCTTTCGTGAACCGTTTCCACGGAAATTAGGGTGGGCAGCATCATTAATATCTGTGCATTTTGATTTAGCGTCAAGAAAATTAGCCTCCTATACATATTTAGCTATCTTGACTTGAAAGATTCTATTGATAGGGTACAGGCCACCTGTTCAATGTTGGTTTATATAAAAAAAATCCAACTTGCCCCAACAATAACTGGCTAACCTAACGCACGAAGGCGCTTGCTTAAAATCATTTAGCAATTTCAGAGACAAAATACTACTGTTGCAGTTTGCAACAACTTCGTATTTATCTGGACCAAATGATGTGCAGAGGTGGCTGTAGAAACATCAATGCTACTGTATCATACCAAGTCTTGGTACCCTTATCCGAATTTTTCCTTTGTTATTATCTTCTGTTGTGTATGATACCAAGTTGATTAAGAGTGAAATCATATGTTAAATATTTATTTTATTATTATTTTTTGACAAACTTTATTAGTTAGATGACGGCAAAGCAAATGATGGCCCCACAACAATACGTGTCAAATTTAGTCCATTGGCCCACTCATTTCCCCCACCCAGGTACTTGTCTGTAGCTACATACCTAGATGATTCTTAAGCCTTCACTATGTTATTGATGTGGCGGCTAACAAGCTAGCAACAACTTTCTCTTATTAACATGAACCAACCCCCCGCAGAAAAAACATGAACCAACCGATGTATAGAGGTGACCGCAAGAAATAGCTAGACTACATGCATCATACTGCCAAGTCTTGGTACCCTTGTCTTAATTTATCTTTTGTTATCATCTTCTGTTGTGTATGATGCCAACTTCATTAAGAGTGAAACCATATGTTAAATAATTATTTTTATTAGTTTTCTTTAGACAAATTTTAGTAGTTAGGTGACGGCAAATCAAATAATGGCCGGCAGCAATACGGGCCAAATTTAGTCCATTAGCCCACTAATGCCCCCCACCCCCCACCTAGGTATGTAGCTACAGACAGTTCCCTCAAAATAAGATAGATGGATATAAAGCCTTCACTATGTTATTGATGTGGCGGCTAACAAGTTAGTAACAACTTTCTCTTATTAACATGAACCAACCCCCCGCAGAAAAAACATGAACCAACAGATGTATAGAAGTGACTGCAAGAAATAGGTTGACTACATGCATCATACTGCCAAGTCTGGGTACCCTTGTCTTAATTTATCT
>NW_021286750.1:0-1291 GCF_002162155.2 Triticum dicoccoides
TCTTCTTCCTCTCATGTTCGACGACCCTCGACCCCGATAACATACATCCATCAATATCATTCCATACATACATAGACATCTACATTATATATGAACAAACATCTATGTCCCGCAAGTGACGTGGGCATCGACGCCCGCGGTAGGGTAGAGGGTCGTGGATCGCCGAGCGGTCGAGGGTCAAGGGGTCGAGGATCGCCGAGGGGTCGGGAGGTTGCCTAGTGTCAAAGGATTCAACAAAACCATGTCTTCATCATTAGGCGAAAGTAACAGGTGCATGATGGTACGAAGCTCTCCAAAGTTATTTTGGAACGGAGTCCCAGATAGGATAATTCGCTTTTTGGTACAAAGTTCAGCAAGAACCTTCCGAATATCATTATTTGGAAGGCCTTTGCTGAAATTTGTACAAAAAGGCAAATTATCCTATCCGGGACTCTATTCCAGAATAACTTTGGAGGACTTCGTACCATCATGCCCTGGTTACTTCCGGCTAATGATGAAGCCATGGATTTCTTCAATACTTTGACACTAGGAAACCTCTCTCGACCCCTCGGTGATCCTCGACCCCTCAAACCCTCAACGACCCTGGAACCCTCGACCCCTAGATGACCCTGGAACCCTCGACCCTCGATCCCTCGACCCTATAGAACCCTCGAACCCTCGACCCTGAAACCCTCGACCCTTGACCCCTTAACGACCCTCGACCCTCTACCCTAGTTCCCGACCCTCGACCCCTCGACAATCCTCGACACCCTCGTTGCCGATAAAAATTAAGAAGAAGAAGAAGAAGAAAAAGAGGAAAAAAAAGGAGAAGAAGCTCCTCTATTCCTTCTTCTTCTCCTCTTTTTTTCTTCTTCTTCCTCTCCTCGTCTTCTCCTTCTTCTTATCCTTCTTTCACTACTTATTTTCCTTTTTCCTCTCCTTCCTTTTCTTCTTCTTCCTTCTTCTTCCTTCCTCTTTTCTTCCTTTTCCTTATTTTACTTTTTCCTCTCCACTAACATAAAATGCACTAACCTAAAATGCAACAAACATAAAATGCACTAAATCGATCAACTAACCTAAAATCAGTGATAAAATGCACTAACCTAAAATCGATATCTACTAACAACTTAAAAAAATTAATACATATATGAAAAATGCAAAGATGAACAAAAACATCATCATATCATCAACATGAACATATCATCAACATCATCATATCATCAACATCATCATATCATCAACATCATCATATCATCAACATCATCATATCATCATCAACATATATATGAAAAAATGCATATATATATATATA
>NW_021286751.1:0-1049 GCF_002162155.2 Triticum dicoccoides
CATACCTTTTAGCATCCTTAGGATCGACAAAAACTTTCTGATTGTATTACATACAACCTTTCCTCACGAAAACTGGTAAGGAAACTCGTTTTGATATCCATCTGCCAGATTTCATAAATACAGCTAATGCTAACATGAATCCGACGGACTTTAAGCATCGCTACGGATGAGAAAATCTCATCGTAGTCAACTCCTTGAACTTGTGAAAAACTTTTCGCCACAAGTCGAGCTTCATGGACGGTGACATTACCATCCACGTCCGTCTTCTTCTTAAAGATCCATTTATCTTAATGTCTTGCCGATCATCGGGCAAGTCCACCAAAGTCCATGGATCCGTTCTCGGATTTTATGGCCTCGAGCCATTTATCGGAATCCGGGCCCACCATCGCTTCTCCATAGCTCGTAGGTTCATTGTTGTCCAGCAACATGACTTCCAAGACAGGATTACGTACCACTCTGAAGTAGTACGCATCCTTGTCATCCCACGAGGTTTGGTAGTGACTTGATCCGAAGTTTCATGATCAATGTCATAAGCTTCCACTTCAATTGGTGTAGGTGCCACAGGAACAACTTCCTGTGCCCTGCCACACACTAGTTGAAGAGACGGTTCAATAACCTCATCAAGTCTCCACCATCCTCCCACTCAATTCTTTCGAGAGAAACCTTTCCTCGAGAAAGGACCCGATTCTAGAAACAATTCATATTGCTTTCGGATCTGAATTAGGAGGTATACCCAACTGTTTTGGGTGTCCTATGAAGATGTACTTTATCCGCTTTGGGTTCGAGCTTAATCCTGAAACTTTTTCACATAAGCGTCGCAGCCCCAAACCTTTAAGAAACGACAACTTAGGTTTCTCTAAACCATAATTCATACGGTGTCATCTCATCGGAATTACGTGGTGCCCTATTTAAAGTGAATGTGGTTGTCTCTAATGCCTAACCCATGAACGATAGTGGTAATTCGATAAGAGACATCATGGTACGCACCATATCCAATAGGGTGCAACTATGATGTTCGGACACACCATCACACTATGGTGTTCCAGGCG
>NW_021286752.1:0-2313 GCF_002162155.2 Triticum dicoccoides
GTAGATTACCGACCTGTCAATTTGGTCACAATCAAGAACAAATATCCGCTCCCTAGGATCAACGACCTGTATGATCAGCTCGCTGGATCCTCAGTCTTCTCCAAGATGGATTTGAGGTTGGGCTACCATCAAATCAAAATCAGAAACGGGGACATTCCTAAAACGGCCTTTGTTACTCGTTATGGCCAATACAAGTACACCGTCATGTCCTTCGGCTTAACCAACGCTCCAGCCACCTTTTCTCGGTTAATGAACTCAATCTTCATGGAGTATTTGGATAAATTCGTCGTAGTTTATCTCGATGATATACTCATCTACTCCAAGAACGAGGAAGAACATGCCGAACATCTAAGGCTAGTGTTGAAGAAACTTCGAGAGCACCGCCTTTATGCCAAGTTTTCCAAATGTGAATTTTGGTTGTCAGAAGTGACCTATCTGGGTCATGTAATATCTGGTAAAGGTATTGCTGTTAACCCTGAGCGAGTTCAAGCCGTCCTTAATTGGACTCCACCTGAATCGGTCAAGCAAGTTCGGAGTTTTCTGGGCTTAGCGAGCTATTGCCGTCGCTTTGTCGAAAACTTCTCCAAAGTTGCTAAACCTCTAACCGAACTCCTCAAGAAAGATAAAAAGTTTGAATGGACTCCACAATGTGAGCACAGCTTTCAGGAACTGAAAAGACGCCTGACTTCTGCTCCCGTTCTGGTACCGCCAGACCTCTCCAAGGACTTTGTTATCTACTGTGACGCCTCGCGACAAGGACTAGGCTGTATTCTCATGCAAGATCGACATGTAATTGCTTACGCCTCCCGGCAATTGCACCCACATGAGGAGAATTATCCTACTCATGATCTAGAGCTTGCAGCTGTAGTCTATGCACTTAAAACCTGGCGACATTACCTCCTCGGTAATCGTTGCGAAATATTCACTGATCACCAAAGTCTGAAGTACATCTTCACCCAACCGGATTTGAATCTCGGGCAAAGACGTTGGGTCGAGTTGATCACAGATTTCGACTTAGGAATAACTTACACCCCAGGGAAAGCCAACGTCATGGCTGATGCGCTAAGTCGTAAATCTTATTGTAACAACCTGATGTTACAACAAAGTCAACCGCTTCTCCATGAGGAATTTCGGAAGATTAACCTTCACATTGTTCCTCAAGGATTTCTTTCCACCTTGGTGGCGAAACCTACTCTTCCGGATCAAATCATCGCTGCCCAGAAGCGAGATAAGGGAATAGCTAAGATCAAGGAGAACATTGCTAGCGGAGGTGCTAGTTGTTTCTCCATAAATGATCATGGTGTTGTGTACTTTGAGAACCGTTTAGTGGTTCCCAAGAACCAGCATCTACGGCAGTTGATCCTTAAGGAGGATCATGAATCTCCTCTCACCATTCATCCGGGTAGTACCAAGATGTATCAGGACCTACGCCAGAGGTTCTGGTGGACTAGGATGAAGAGAGAAATTGCTCAATACATTGCTAATTGCGACATCTGTCGTCGTGTAAAAGCAGAGCATCAACGGCCTGCTGGCACCCTTCAACCCCTAGCTATTCCTGAATGGAAATGGGATAAAATTGGTATGGATTTCATTACCGGTTTTCCCAGGACCAAGAGAGGGAATAATGCTATTTTCGTCGTTGTCGATCGTCTTTCCAAAGTAGCCCATTTCCTACCTGTTCGTGAGAGTATAACCACTAGTCAGCTGGCAGACTTATACATCTCCCGAATAGTGTCTCTCCATGGTGTTCCTTTGGAAATTAACTCGGATCGAGGAAGTCTTTTCACCTCTCGATTTTGGGAAAGTTTCCAAAATGCTATGGGAACCCGTCTTTCCTTTAGCACCGCTTTCCACCCTCAGTCGAGTGGTCAAGTGGAACGCGTCAACCAGATTCTAGAAGACATGCTTCGAGCCTCTGTTATCTCATTCGGAATGGGTTGGGAGAAGTGCCTTCCATTTGCCGAATTCGCTTACAACAACAGCTATCAATCTAGCTTGGGTAAAGCCCCTTTTGAAGTTCTCTATGGACGACGGTGTCGAACACCCCTTAACTGGTCAGAAACCGGGGAAAGACAATTCTTTGGCCCGGATATGATTCAGGAAGCAGAAGAGCAAGTTCGCATCGTTCGTGAAAAGTTGAAAACCGCCCAATCTCGTCAAAAGAATCAATATGACCGAAAACATAAGGCTATGACTTTCGAGGTTGACGAGAAGGCTTATCTTCGGGTTACCCCTCTGAAGGGAACCCATCGTTTCGGTATCAAAGGCAAATTGGCTCCTCGTTACATTGGACCTTTTCGCATTCTCGCCAAA
>NW_021286753.1:0-835 GCF_002162155.2 Triticum dicoccoides
TAAAGCAACAAAGAAAACAAAAAAAAACAAAAAAAGTGTTTTCAAATTTGAAAACTAATGGCATTAACAAAAAGTTTATAATTTTTATAAAACTAAAAGCATAAAGAATTAAAAAATAAAGCAAAAAACAAAAGAAAATAAATAAAGCAACAAAAAACAAAAAAATGCCACCTACTGGGCCCCCACGTCCTGAATACGACTAGAAACCCATCCAAGGGCCAGGATTCAGGCCCGCAGGAGGCCCAGTAGGCCCACAGGCATAGCAGTGACAATTAGGCCCGTAAGCCTGCAATGGAGAGGAGCTCGAGAGGGGTGCGGCAGTGGGGCTTATAAACCACTGCGCACCCCTCTCAACTAGTGAGGTGGGACTAAACTTTCGACACAGCAGCCGCACAAGGCCTTTGGTCCCGGTTGGTGGCACCAACCGGGACTAAAGGGGGCATTGGTCCCGGTTGGTGCCACCAACCGGGACCAATGCCCCTCTTTAGTCCCGGTTGGTTTCATGAACCGGGACCAAAGCTCTTGCTATATATACAGCACTTAGCAGTTTTTGACCAAATCACCCACTTCTCCCCTAACGCCCCCTGCTCCTCCTCGTCGCCGTCGCCACCCGACACCCCTGCTCCTCCTCGTCGCCATCCCCACCGACGCCGTCAGGCTACTCGCCTTCGCCGTTGCTGCCGCCACCGACGCCGTTAGGCTGATTGCCTTCGCCGTCGCCGCCGCCCCCTGTGAGCATAGCCCCTCCCGTCCCACGCCCCTGCGCCCCTGTCCTGCGCGGCCGCCGTGCCGCCGCCCCTACCCTGCGCGGCTGCCGTGCGACGCCCCTGCCCTG
>NW_021286754.1:0-1699 GCF_002162155.2 Triticum dicoccoides
GAATCTAAGAGATTTCTAGAGGCAAAGTTCAAACCGGCATAAAAATTTTGTATGATCATCCATAAATTCAAACCATGAGTAGGGCAATTGCGAAGCATCAATTTCATTCTTTCCCAAGATTGGGCAACATGCTCATGATCAAGTTGTTTAAAATACATAATATCGTTCCTAAGAGTGATGATCTTAGCGGGAGGAAAATACTTAGAGATAAAAGCATCTTTGCACTTGTTCCAAGAATCAATACTATTTTTGGGCAAAGATGAAAACCAAATTTTAGCACGATCTCTAAGTGAAAACGGAAATAACTTCAATTTGACAATATTGTTATCCGTATCTTTATTCTTTTGCATATCACACAAATCAACAAAATTGTTTAGATGAGTAGCGGCATCTTCACTAGGAAGGCCGACGAATTGATCTTTCATAACAAGATTCAGCAAAGCAGCATGGATTTCACAAGACTCAACATCATTAAGAGGAGCAATCGGAGTACTAAGGAAATCATTATTATTGGTATTCGAGAAGTCACACAACTTGGTATTATCTTGTGCCATGGCAACAAGTAATCCAACACACAAGCAAACAGAAAAATGGCAAGCGAAAAGAGAGGAGGAGATTGGGAAGGAGAGGGCGAATAAAACGGCAAGGGTGAAGTGGGGGGAGGAAAATGAGAGACAAATAATGTAAATGCGAGGGAGATGGGTTTGTGATGGGTACTTGGTATGTCTTGACTTGAGCGAAGACCTCCCGGGCAACGGTGCTAGAAATCCTTCTTGCTACGTCTTGAGCTAGCGTTGGTTTTCCCCGAAGAGGAGAGGGTGATGCAGCAAAGTGTAGCGTAAGTATTTCCCTCAGTTTTGAGAACCAAGGTATCAATCCAGTAGGAGGCTCCTCAAAAGTCCCACGCACCTACACAAACAAATTGAGAACTCGCAACCAACGCAATAAAGGGGTTGTCAATCCCTTCCCGGTCACTTACGAAAGTGAGATCTGATAGAGATAGTATGATAAGATAAATATATTTTTGGTATTTTATAATATAGATGCAAAAAAGTAAAGGTGCAAATAAAAGTAGATTGAAAGCAAATATGATAAGAGATAGATCCGGGGGCCATAGTTTTCACTAGAGGCTTCTCTTGAGAGAATAAGTATTACGGTGGGTGAACAAATTACTGCGAGCAATTGATAGAAAAGCGAATAATTATGATGTTATCTAGGCATGATCATGTATATAGGCATCACGTCCATAACAAGTAGACTGACTCCTGCCTGCATCTACTACTATTACTCCACACATCGACTGACTCCTGCCTACATCTAGAGTATTAAGTTCATAAGAACAGAGTAACGCCTTAAGCAAGATGACATGATGTAGAGGGATAAACACATGCAATATGGTATAAACCCCATCTTGTTATCCTCGATGGCAACAATACAATACGTGTCTTGCAACCCTTTCTGTCACTGGGTAAGATCACCGCAAGATTGAACCCAAAGCTAAACACTTCTCCCATGGCAAGAAAGATCAATCTAGTAGGCCAAACCAAACTAATAATTCGAAGAGACTTGTAAAGATAACTCAATCATACATAAAAGAATTCAGAGAAGATTCTAATATTATTCATAGATAAACTTGATCATAAACCCACAATTCATCGGATCTCGACAAACACACCGCAAAAAGAGATTACATTGAATA
>NW_021286755.1:0-1151 GCF_002162155.2 Triticum dicoccoides
ATCCCGTTGATCGGGTCTTCAATGATGAAGCAGGGGCAACAAGGACAAGGTGGGGGTCACTGATGGATCACTAACCAACCTATACTAAGCAGTTTAGGATAAGCGGTAAGGTACAACAGCAGATACAAAAGCAGGCTATGCATCAGAATAGGTGCAAACAATAACAGTAGCAAAATCTAATGCAAGCATGAGAGAATGGAATGGGCGATATCGGGATGATCAAAGGGGGGGCTTGCCTGGTTGCTCTGGCAAGGAGGGGGTCGTTGTCGACGACGTAGTCGATCACCGGGGCATCAGCGGCCTCGGGGTCTACCGGAGAGAAGAGGGGGAAGAAACAGTAAATACATAGCAAACAGAGGTAACACTAAGCATGACATGACGATACGTAGCGCTAAGCGTGCTCTAACGCGGTCCTAGACGTTATAGGTGAAGGGGGAAATCAACCGGGAAGGTGTTCCCGGTTTCGGACCTGTGTCAGACAGATGACCGGAGGGGGAAAGTTCCATGTTCAGCATGCTAGGGGCATGTGACAGATGAACGGACCGCGTATTCGGATTCGTTGGATTTTTCTGAGCAACTTTCATATAGAAAACATTTTCATCGGAGTTACGGTTTAAAAGTTACGGATTTTCAAAGTTTAAACCAATTTCTGAATTATTTTAAAAGCAGAAAAGGTTTATTGCATCAGTAGTGACGTCAGCATCGCGTCAGCTCTGCTGACCAGTCAAACTGACAGGTGGGACCCACCTGTCAGCCTCTCTGTCTAACAGAGGCTTAACTAAGCTAACAGGGTTAGTTAGGGGGCGTGGGCCCCAGCAGTCAGTGACTGGTTAGGTTAACTAATTAGTTTTATTTATAAAACCGGTTTAGTTAATCTAATTACGTGGTGGGGCCCGCACGTCAGTGTCACAGAGAAGCCCAGTCAGCATGTTGACTGGTCAAACCAGTCAACAGGGTCCCGTGGGGCCCAGCGTCAGTGACTCAGGTGATGGGGCCCACGCATCCATGTTGGTGGCTGCGCCGGGGAGGGCTCCGGCGACCAAGGCGACGGCGGCGCCTCGCCGGAGTTGGCCGGAGCCGCGCTACAGGGGGCCTCCGGACCTACGGCTTGGACCTAAGGGCGCGGCCCGGCACCGCGCATACGATGGTGA
>NW_021286756.1:0-2465 GCF_002162155.2 Triticum dicoccoides
GAAAATCCTCTGCATCCTATTGCTCTTGATTCTCCTTGCCTGCTTGCATTAGGATTAATTCCATATGTCTAGCAATATTCTTTAAAATTCGTTGTGATTGTCATTCTGTTCCTATGGATTCAACGTGTGAGCGAATACTCGCAATCATCAATTAATCCTTGGAAATTTTCTTTCCGGCTCCGACATCGCTCCGGTTATGAGCTAGATCTTGCCTAATCCAGATTTGATCGGGTGCACCTCTAAGTCTATTCAACTTACTCATCTTTTGATCAGATCCTCTGCTTCTGATCCTTCGTATTGAAATCATAATTCCTTTGTTCGCAAGTATTGAATCATTCAGACATTTCTATAAGCCGATGCCTTTGCATCCCCTTCTTCATCCGATTGATTACCGATACTCACATCAACTAATCGCCAGATTCATTGCTGGGTTATTATCCAACAGTGTCCCTCACATCCAAAATCTTATGAGTTTTTCCCTGATACATAATACCTTCGGTAAATTGTATGATCGACTTTGACTTTGATACTCTGCTTTCGAACTCATATCTTTTGCTTGGTTGATGGTTGTATAGATTCGTAATAATTCCCCGATGGGTTGAACTTATGCCTTCCATAATCCATGTGAACCCGAGAGTTCTCCCGAGTCTTACTCTTCTAGTACTTCGCCAGATAAATTTTCTGCACTACAATTTCTTCGAAAACGAGGAGTGAATGAAAGGTTATGCATTGAAGAAGTGGGAGTCGACCTTGAACTTTGTGTTCATGCCCATGGACCTAATGTGGAACTTATCATGGAAGCTTCTTGAGATAATAATAATCCCCTTATTATAAGTTCATCTGGTATCTATGTTTGGTCCTTTGCAATCGTGGTTCTGACCATGATTGTTCCCCTTTAGTTCCATTTCTCGGACAAGTTAAAGCACTTGTCTTCTACAAACCAATATGCCTGCCCAACCTCTACTCTGATTTACCCTCGAGTGTTAACCCTTGATATCTCGGGAATATCGCAGGAACTACTAACACGTCTCCAACGTATCTATAATTTTTTATTGCTCCATGCTACTTTATCTACTGTTTTGGACTATATTGGGCTTTATTTTCCACTTTTATATTATTTTTTGGGACTAACCTATTAACCGGGGGCCCAGCCCAGAATTGCTGTTTTTTTGCCTATTAGTGTTTCGAAGAAATGGAATATCAAACGGAGTCCAAACGGAATGAAACCTTCGGGAACGTGATTTTCTCACCGAACGTGATCCAGGAGATTTGGACCCTACTCCAAGGAACAAAAGAGGCGATCACGAGGGTGGGGGGTGCCCCCCCTAGGGCGCGCCCCCTTCCTCGTGGCCCCCTGTTGCTCCACCGACGTACTCCTTCCCCCTATATATACCTACGTACCCCCAAACGATCAGAACATGAGCCAAAAACCTAATTCCACCGCCGCAACCTTCTGTATCCACGAGATCCCATCTTGGGGCCTATTCCGGAGCTCCGCCGGAGGGGGCATCCACCATGGAGGGCTTCTACATCAACACCATAGCCCCTTCGATGAAGTGTGAGTAGTTTACTTCAGACCTTCGGGTCCATAGCTAGTAGCTAGATGGCTTCTTCTCTCTTTTTGGGTCTCAATACAATGTTCTCCCCCTCTCTCGTGGAGATCTATTCGATGTAATCTTCTTTTTGCAGTGTGTTTGTTGAGACCGATGAATTGTGGGTTTATGATCCAGCTTATCTATGAATAATACTTGAATCTTCTCTGAATTCTTTTATGTATGATTGAGTTATCTTTGCAAGTCTCTTCGAATTATCCGTTTGGTTTGGCCAACTAGATTGATAGTTCTTGCAATGGGAGAAGTGCTTAGCTTTGGGTTCAATCTTGCGGTGTCCTTTCCCAGTGACAGAAGGGGCAGCAAGGCACGTATTGTATTGTTGCCATCGAGGATAACAAGATGGTTTTTTTATCATATTGCATGAATTTATCCCTCTACATCATGTCATCTTGCTTAAGGTGTTACTCTGTTTTTAACTTAATACTCTAGATGCATGCTGGATAGCGGTCGATGAGTGGAGTAATAGTAGTAGATGCAGAATCGTTTCGATCTACTTGTCTTGGACGTGATGCCTATATACATGGTCATACCTAGATATACTCATAATTATGCTCAATTATGTCAATTGCTCAACAGTAATTTGTTCACCCACCGTAGAATATCTATGCTCTTGAGAGAAGCCACTAGTGAAGCCTATGCCCCCGGGTCTATTCTCGTCAAATCAATCTCCATTACTTTATTACTTGCTTTGTTTTTACTTTGCCTTTTACTTTTCACTTTGCATCTATATACCAAAAATACCAAAAATATCATTTATCATCTCTATCAGATCTCACTCTCGTAAGTGACCGTGAAGGGATTGACAACCACTAATCGCGTTGGTTGCGATGAGCTATCATTTTGTGTAGGTAC
>NW_021286757.1:0-1333 GCF_002162155.2 Triticum dicoccoides
CGGAAATACTAGTGAGACTGAAGTCTCTCTGCAAAAACATAAAATAGGCAAACGTGAGTACAAATGTACCCAGCAAGACTTACATCAGAACTATCTACATATGCATCATTATCAACAAAGGGATGGTGGGGTTTAACTGCAGCAAGCCAGCTTTGACTCGGTGGCTATCCTGAACTACGACTGCGAGTAACCTTTTGAGGTGGCGCACACGAGTCCACATATTCACCATATCAATACACCACTATGGATCCGCTCCCGTCTCCCTACGAGAACGCCATCCATAGCACTCACGCTTATCTTGCGTATTTTAGAGTATCCACTTTCACTTGTCTATGAACTGATATAAGCAACCCAGAAGTCCTTTTCTGCGGACACGGCTATTCGAATAGATGATGTTAACCCTGCAGGGGTGTACTTCTTCACACACGCTCTCACCACTTACCGCCGTTTACACGACATGTACTCGGCAACCTTCAAGCGGAAGCCCAACGTGGGTGTCGGCCACGACCTACCTAATCACCTAAGTCTCTAGTCCAGGTTTATCGCCTATTCGGGTTCCATCCATGAGGAGATCCGGCCGGAGTTTCGCTCACAGCCCCAAACGATGTGAACAGGGTTCCCGAGACACCAAACGGGCGCCCGGTACACCGTGCCACGTGCCTACCGCATCACAGCCCACCCCTACGGTCAGCGCTGCGCACGGCCTCCAGCATACTACAAACACCAGAAACTACTTGCAACTCCTGGACAGAGGACAAGGGTGATCAAGAAGCCAAGAGGGTCCATTGATTTCGGGCCCAATGCGTGGTAGTAGCTGAATCATGGATCACAAACACAGAACTCAGTTCCTGAGGACGGCTGCAATGAGACAACCCACCATGTACTCCTACATGGCCTCTCACGCTACCTTTACCAAATCGTGTTCACACACTTAGCTCACACACAGTAGGACAGGTTCACACGCCTCTGATTCATCCCCGATGAATCAGACCTGACTCAACTCTAAGCAATAGCAGGCATGACAAACAAACATGAATGAGTAGGCACAACAGGGCTCAAACAACTCCTACTCATGCTAGTGGGTTTCATCTATTTACTGTGGAATGACAGGTCATGCAAAGGATAAAGGGGTTCAGCTACCGCAGCAAGTAACAGATGAATCGATGTTGTCCTAATGCAGTAAAAGAGAGCAGGAGCGAGAGAGTGGGATTTTATCAGAATGAACAAGGGGGTTTTGCTTGCCTGGCACTTCTGAAGATAACATTGAGTCTTCATCAGTGTCAACGATCACATCATCGGTACACGTCTATCGAGAGGGGACAATTACCGGCAA
>NW_021286758.1:0-1064 GCF_002162155.2 Triticum dicoccoides
AATTGATCTTGAAGTCGTTGTAGTCATCTTCGGTGATCGAAGGATTTTTCTCCTTGATCTTCTCATAACTCTCACCTTTCTCGATCATTCTCTTCACATTGCTTTTCCAAGTAGACAGGGCCTTGCTCATCTTCGTGAGGGCAGCATTGTTCACTTTATTCCCTTTGAGGCTTGTGTTTTCGAATTCAGCGGGGAACTTGTATCGTTCGTGCAGCTTCGTGAAGAGGAGGTGGCGCAAATTCCCCCGGTCAGGATGCCTCAGGTTCTCGGTGTTGATCGAGACGGTGCTCCGGACAATGCACCCGAGCTGAAGCGAGTACCCCTTGACTATTCGTTCGGGCGCCGTTGGATTCCCGTTGGAGTCCACTTCAGTAACTTCCTCCTTGAGGGTGCGGAGCACGATCGGGCGCCGGTCCTTCCGTTGCCTCTTCGACTGGCTGCTATCTGTGCGTGCGCCGCCATCATCAGTGGTGGCATCCTCGGCGGCACCATCAGTGGTGGCATCAGTGTGGTCATCCTCGGCGGCACCATCCGTGGTCTCAGGATCGGTGGGGAAGGCGGCGGCCTCATACAAGTGAGGTTGTTCCTCCATCTCCTGGGACAGCTCCCAGAATGCCTTGCCGCCTGAACCCCCGGCCTCATTGTTGTGGGCCATGTTTCTCTCTAAATAGAAACAAAGTTTGGTCAAAAAGTTGGTTATTGTCAAGGAACAAGATCATGGTCTCATCATTTAGGGTTTGTCGACACCGAGGCATCCTAAAATCTAAGCTTTTATCATTGAGGGTTTTTCGACGCCAAGGCACCCTAAAAGCCTAACTTTTCATCATTTCGGTTTTTATCGACACCGAGGCACCCTAAAAGCCATGCATTAGTCACAAGTACGCCGGGGCACTTGATCCTACTTAATTAACTACTAAGATACCCCGGCCCATGCATTAGTCACAAGTACCCCATATGTCCTATTTTTAGCAAAGTCATGCTAAAATTCACGGAAAATTTCAGCATGACCTTTGCTGAAAATAGGACATATGGAGTACCCGAATTTGCTGGAACGGAAGTTAATC
>NW_021286759.1:0-2446 GCF_002162155.2 Triticum dicoccoides
TACTTAGCAACTTATATTTTATTTACCACATACATGATTAATTTGGTGCAGTATTGCATACAGTTCCAGTAAGCGTGCAAGGATATGTATACTCACTCTTTTTCTACGATCTATATCTATTTTCCTTTAATTATTTCTCTGTTTTATTTGTTTGCAAGTCACTTGCAAAGCCGATTTTCCTTCTTTCTTAGTACTTGCGAGGAACCTCTCCCATTTTCGGCAACTACTAATCTTACGGTAAATATATTCATAGGGAGCAATTAAGGATATCAATATAACATAGTTGCTTCATTTCTATCTAAATCCATTTGGGACAGAGATCACGATATCACTAGTAGAAAACAGGGCTTTGGTCCAGGCCGGGTTAGCCCATTAGTCCCGGTTCAGTCATGAACCAGGACTAATGTGAGCATTGATCCCGGTTCATGCGGCAAAGGCATTAGTTCCGGTTCAAATGGGACCATTTAGTCCCGGTTGGTGCCACGAACCGGTACTAATGGGTAAGATGCCCATTAGTACCGGTTCGTGGCACGAACCGGTACTAAAGGTAACCTTTAATACCGGTTCGTGCCATGAACCGGTACTAATGGGGTTTGAGGCATTAGTACCGGTTCGTGGCACGAACCGGTACTGAAGGTCCCATTTTCAAACTGTACCCCCCTCCCGATCGCCTTTTCAGTTTTGAAAAAACCAAAAGAAAATGATAAAAACTTCAAAAATTAAAATCCTTCGAGATGTAGTTATGTTACTATATATACTAGTTAGGAAAATTAAAAAACTTAAATTTGACATGTTTTGCAAAAAGTGTAGGAAAAATATATAACGGCTATAACTTTTGCATACTATGTCAGAAAAAAACGTATAATATATCAAAATGTTCAGCACGAAAATCCGCATCCAATTTTGACTGCCTATGGCCTATTTGCAAATTTTTAGAATCCTCAAATTCTAAAAGGAAAAAAAGTTATGCTCAAATTTCATTTTTTTATTTTTTTATTTTTTTGTTAAATCTTGTCAAACTATGGTCAAACTACTTATTCAAGAAGTATTAGTGTTACTAAATAATTATTCAGGAATATTAGTGTTACTAAATAATTATTTCAATTTTTTGAATTTTGGTCAAATCTGGTCAAACTGTGGTCAAACAATGGTCAAACTACTTATTCAAGAAATATTAGTGTTACTAAATAATTATTTCAGTGTTTTTGAATTTTGGTCAAACTCTGGTCAAACTGTGGTCAAACTACTTATTCAAGAAATATTAGTGTTACTAAATAATTATTGTTTTTTAGAACAATAATTTCAAACTCAAACAGTGAAATGTGTGACTTCATGCTCAAGCTAAATTCCTGAGGGTTAATAGGATTGACATCTTACTATTGCCAGGAAAACAACAAGTGCAGAATTGGAAACGAAGGAGAATAGAACCCGGAAGTTAAGCGTGCTCAGGCTGGAGTAGTGAGATAGGTGACTGTCCGGGAAGTTAGATGATTTGGAATGATGAGGGGTGATTAGAGATTAGAGGTTAAATTGAGTAGTGATGATGGTGATTAGAGATTAGAGGTTAAAATAATTCAGAAATTTGAAAATAAAAAAATCAAAAATAAATTTCAAAAAAATTTAAAAAAGAAAATTTTCAAAAAAAAATTCATAAAATTTCCTTTAGTACCGGTTGGTAACCGGTGTTACCAACTGGGACTAAAGGTGGACCTCCAGGCAACGGCCACGTGGACGGCCTTTAGTCCCGGTTCGTGTAAAAACCGGGACTAAAGGGGAGGCTTTAGTAACGACCCTTTAGTCCCGATTCCAGAACCGGGACTGAAGGCCCTTATGAACCGGGACAAATACCCCTTTTTCTACTAGTGTATAAATGTATCTCTATAAATTATACTACCTCCGTCCCAAATTATCAGACCTTTTTAGGGTATTTAAGCCTACCAAAACATCTCATAATTTGGAATAGAGGGAGTACATTACAGTCAGCTAAGTAACTTAACACACCCTGAAAATCATAACGATTACAAGTGTATCTTTTCTAGACAAATTTCTACTTCGCATGAGATCTCGAATTTTTTTTTTTTTGCTGATATAGGTCTCGATCTCTTATTCATATATTAGCATTAATCAATCTGGAATTAGGTGGAGCTATATCACGAACTCAGATTGGTACAATGTCAATTTCCATTTAATCGGATGATCTAACAACTCAATCGAAATTAGTTATCAATGTAAATGAGGATATCTCATTATAAGCTCTGAGGAGTATGAATTGGAGGTCAAGAAAAACTGCTAATGGATATACCTTTATATGTTTAGCTTTTAATAGCTAGGCTTTAATGGTTTCCAAAAACGTTACTCCAAGTGTATCTTAAGCAATATGAATCTAGAGTTAGTTATTTATTTTCCAATCTCAATACTTAGAGTAAATATGATGTACACTCATGTC
>NW_021286760.1:0-717 GCF_002162155.2 Triticum dicoccoides
ACGGGACAGAATCGGCCAAAACTGCGAGTGTTGATGATCGACACGCAAACGCACCCCAGGGTTCGTCAATCGTGGAAATCACTCCAGGACCCCAAAACAGTGAGTAATAGTCCAAGAGACGGGCCAAAATCGGCCAAAACTGCGAGTGTTGATGACCGACACATAAATGCACCCAGGGATGGTCAATCATGTAAATCGCTCTAGTACCCGAAAACGGTGAGTAATAGTGCACGAAATGAACCAGAATTGGCCAAAATTGTGAGTGTTGATAACCGACATGTAAACGCACCCTGCGGTTCGTCAGTTGTGGAAATCACACCGGGGCCCCAAAACTAGGTAATAGTCACGAAACGGGACAGAATCGGCCAAAACTGCGAGTGTTGATGATCGACAGCAAACGCACCCCAGGGTTCGTCAATCGTGGAAATCACTCCAGGACCCCAAAACAGTGAGTAATAGTCCAAGAGACGGGCCAAAATCGGCCAAAACTGCGAGTGTTGATGACCGACACGTAAGCGCACCTTTAGGTTCAACAACTATGGAAATCGCTTTGGGACCCCAAAACGGTGAGTAATAGTCCAAGAATCGGGCCAGAATCAGCCCAAACTGCGTTTGTTGATGACCGACACGTAAGCGCACCTTAGGGTTCAACAACCGTCGAAATCGCTTTGGGACACCAAAACGGTGAGTAATAGTCCATGAAACGGGCCAGAATCA
>NW_021286761.1:0-747 GCF_002162155.2 Triticum dicoccoides
TCTTACTTTCTCGCACATGCTATGTGGGTGAAATGATGATACCATGCCAACTTGGAATCTTTCAGAGTTCATTTCAAATGCATTTCAATTTCGTGGTCTCATAGCTCAAAATAATCAGTAAATGCATGAAAATAACAAATGTAGTCACAAAGGGTTGTAAATTGATGATGTGGCTTTCAATGGTTCATTTGGAACACAGAAAAACTATGGAGTTCAAATAAGTTCAAAAAAATGAAATCCCTTTGTAACAGACGAGTTTCCGTATGAAACCCTTATACTTCGAAAGAGATTGTCCGTTTTGTACACGAAGTGCATCCAGTTTTTGCCGTAACCCTCTCTACGTTCTCGCACATGCTATGTGGATGAAATGATGATACCATGTCAACTTGGAACCTTTTCAGAGTTCATTTTAAATGCTTTTCAATTTCATAGTCTTATAGCTAGAAATAATTAGTAAATGCATGAAAAATAACAAATGTAGTCACAAAGAGTTGTAAATTGATGATGTGGCTTTGAATGGTGCATTTTGAACACAGAATAACTATGGAGTTCAAATAAGTTCAAGAAAATGAAATCCCTTTGTAACAGACGAGTTTCCGTATGAAACCCTGATACTTCGAAAGAGATTGTCCGTTTTGTACACGAAGCGCATCCAGTTTTTGCCGTAACCCTCTCTACTTTCTCGCACATGCTATGTGGGTGAAATGATGATACCATGCCAACTTGGAACCTTTTCAGAGTTCATTT
>NW_021286762.1:0-2036 GCF_002162155.2 Triticum dicoccoides
CCTTTGTCATCGGTATGTTACTTGCCCGAGATTCGATCGTCGGTATCCAATACCTAGTTCAATCTCGTTACCGGCAAGTCTCTTTACTCGTTCCGTAATACATCATCTCACAACTAACATATTAGTTGTAATGCTTGCAAGGCTTATGTGATGTGCATTACCGAGAGGGCCCAGAGATACCTCTCCGACAATCGGAGTGACAAATCCTAATCTCGAAATACGCCAACCCAACATCTACCTTTGGAGACACCTGTAATGCTCCTTTATAATCACCCAGTTACGTTGTGATGTTTGGTAGCACCCAAAGTGTTCCTCCGGCAAACGGGAGTTGCATAATCTCATAGTCATAGGAACATGTATAAGTCATGAAGAAAGCAATAGCAACATACTAAATGATCGGGTGCTAAGCTAATGGAATGGGTCATGTCAATCAGATCATTCAACTAATGATGTGACCTCGTTAATCAAATAACAACTCTTTGTCTATGGTTAGGAAACATAACCATCTTTGATTAACGAGCTAGTCAAGTAGAGGCATACTAGTGACACTCTGTTTGTCTATGTATTCACACATGTATTATGTTTCCGGTTAATACATTTATAGCATGAATAATAAACATTTATCATGAAATAAGGAAATAAATAATAACTTTATTATTGCCTCTAGGGCATATTTCCTTCAGGGCCACCTACCTCGGAGGGGGGGCACATGGGATGTAGGGGTGTGCTCCTTGGCCTGTATGGGCCAAGGGCACCAGCCCCAAGAGGCCCATGCGCCAAGAGATAAGGAAAGGAAGAGTCCTAAAGGGGGAAGGCACCTCCGAGGTGCCTTGGGGAGGATGGACTCCTCCCTGGCCGCACCCTTCCTTGGAGGAAGGGCCAAGGCTGCCCCCCCCCTCTCCCTTGGCCCTATATATAGTGGGGGGAAGGGAGGGCAACCACATTTAAGCCATGGCGCCTCCCTCTCCCTCCCATGACACATCTCCCTCCTCCCGCAGCGCTTGGCGAAGCCCTGTTGGAATCCCGCTACTTCCACCACCACGCCGTCGTGCTGCTGGATCTCCATCAACCTCTCCTCCCCCCTTGCTGGATCAAGAAGGAGGAGATGTCGCTGCTCCGTACGTGTGTTGAACGCGGAGGCGTCGTCCGTTCGGCGCTAGGATCATCGGTGATTTGGATCACGACGAGTACGACCCCATCAACCCCGTTCTCTTGAACGCTTCCGCGCGCGATCTACAAGGGTATGTAGATCCACTCCTCCCTCGTTGCTAGATGACTCCATAGATAGATCTTGGTGACACGTAGGAAAATTTTGAATTTATGCTACGTTCCCCATCAGTGGCATCATGAGCTAGGTCTATGCGTAGTTTCTATGCACGAGTAGAACACAAAGTAGTTGTGAGCGTTGATTTTGTTCAATATGCTTACCGTTACTAGTCCAATCTTGATTCGGTGGCATTGTGGGATGAAGCGGCCCGGACCGACCTTACACGTACTCTTACGTGAGACTGGTTCCATCGATTAACATGTACTAGTTGCATAAGGTGGCTAGCGGGTGTCTGTCTCTCCCACTTTAGTCGGATCGGATTCGATGAAAAGGGTCCTTATGAAGGGTAAATAGCAATTGGCATATCACGTTGTGGTTTTTGCGTAGGTAAGAAACGTTCTTGCTAGAAACCCATAGCAGCCACGTAAAACATGCAAACAACAATTAGAGGACGTCTAACTTGTTTTTGCAGGGTATGCTATGTGATGTGATATGGCCAAAGGATGTGATGAATGATATATGTGATGTATGAGATGATCATGTTCTTGTAATAGGAATCACGACTTGCATGTCGATGAGTATGACAACCGGCAGGAGCCATAGGAGTTGTCTTAATTTATTTATGACCTGCGTGTCAACATAAACGTCATGTAATTACTTTACTTTATTGCTAACCGTTAGCTGTAGAAGTAGAAGTAATAGTTGGCGAGACAACTTCATGAAGACACGATGACGGAGATCATGATGATGGAGATCATGGTGTCATGCC
>NW_021286763.1:0-1186 GCF_002162155.2 Triticum dicoccoides
AAAGTTGTCCGGAGTCCCGGATGAGATCCCGGACGTCACGAGGAGTTCTGGAATCGTCCGGAGGTAAAGAATTCTATATAGGAAGTCCAATTTCAGCCACCGGGAAAGTTTCGGGGGTCACCGGTATTGTACCGGGACCACCGGAAGGGTCCCGGGGGTCCGCCGAGTGGGGCCACCTATCCCGGAGGGCCACGTGGGCTGAAAGGGGAAGGGAACCAGCCCCTGGTGGGCTGGTGCGCCCCCCTTGGGCCTCCCCTGCACCTAGGGTCGGAAACCCTAGGGGTGGGGAGCGCCCCACTTGACTTGGGGGGCAAGTCCCCCCTAGGCCGCCGCCCCCCCTTGGAGATGGAATCTCCAGGGCCGGCGCACCCCCTAGGCCCCCTATATAAAGAGGGGGGAGGGAGGGCAGCCGCACCCTACTCCCTGGCACCTCCCTCTCCCCCCGTACCACCTCTCCCTCCCGCTGAGCTTGGCGAAGCCCTGCCGAGATCGCCGCTGCTTCCACCACCACGCCATCGTGCTGCTGGATCTCCATCAACCTCTCCTCCCCCCTTGCTGGATCAAGAAGGAGGAGACGTCTTCCCCAGCCGTACGTGTGTTTAACGCGGAGGTGTTGTCCATTCAACACTAGGATCATCGGTGATTTGGATCACGACGAGTACGACTTCCTCAACCCCGTTCTCTTGAACGCTTCCGCTCGCGATCTACAAGGGTATGTAGATGCACTCCTCTCTCTCGTTGCTAGATGAACTCCATAGATTGATCTTGGTGAAGCGTTGAATTTTTTTTTTCCTGCAGCGTTCCCCAACAGTGGCATCATGTTGTGGGATGAAGCGGCCCAGACTGACCTTACACGTACGCTTACGTGAGACTGGTTCCACCGACTGACATGCACTAGTTGCATAAGGTGGCTAGCGGGTGTCTGTCGCTCCCACTTTAGTCGGATCGGATTCGATGAGAAGGGTCCTTATGAATGGTAAATAGAAATTGGCATATCACGTTGTGGCTTTCACGTAGGTAAGAAACGTTCTTGCTAGAACCCTATTGCAGCCACGTAAAACATGCAACAACAATTAGAGGATGTCTAACTTGTTTTTGCAGCATATGCCTTGTGATGTGATATGGCCAAAAGTTGTGATGAATGATATATATGTGATGTATGAGATCATGTTCTTGTAATAGGAAT
>NW_021286764.1:0-12892 GCF_002162155.2 Triticum dicoccoides
GAGACAATGCATCAGCAATAACATTTTCTTTTCCCTTCTTGTGTTTAATGACATAAGGGAAAGTCTCAATGAATTCAACCCATTTAGCATGTCTACTATTCAGTTTAGCTTGACTTTTAATATGTTTCAAAGATTCATGATCAGAATGTATAACAAATTCTTTGGGCCATAAATAATGTTGCCATGTTTCTAAAGTCCGAACAAGAGCATATAATTCTTTATCATAAGTAGAATAATTCAGACTAGGCCCACTCAATTTTTCAGAAAAGTATGCAACAGGTTTGCCATCTTGTAATAACACACCTCCTAATCCAATTCCACTAGCATCACATTCAAGCTCAAAAGTCTTATTAAAATCAGGAAGTTGGAGTAAAGGAGCATGTGTCAACTTATCTTTCAATACCGTGAAGGCTTCTTCCTGTGCGGTACCCCAAAGAAAAGGCACATCTTTCTTTATAAGCTCATTGAGAGGTGCAGCAATGGTGCTAAAATCTCTCACAAAATGCCTATAGAATCCAGCGAGGCCAAGAAAACTCCTCACTTGTGTGACCGTTTTGGGTTGCGGCCAACTCTCAATAGCTTCAATCTTGGCTTTATCAACTTCAATTCCCTGTGGAGTAACAACATAGCCAAGAAAAGATACTCGGTCGGTGCAAAAGGTGCACTTCCCAAGGTTACCAAACAAACGTGCATCACGTAGAGCAATAAAAACAGCACGTAATTGTTCCAAATGTTCTTCCAAAGATCTGCTATAAATCAATATGTCATCAAAGTAAACTACCACAAATCGTCCAATGAAAGCACGTAAAACTTCGTTCATTAATCTCATGAAAGTACTAGGTGCATTAGTTAACCCAAAAGGCATGACTAACCACTCATATAATCCAAACTTAGTTTTGAATGCTGTTTTGCATTCATCTCCCAATTTCATACGAATTTGATGGTATCCACTACGCAAATCAACTTTGAAGAATATTGTAGAGCCACTCAATTCATCAAGCATATCATCTAGCCTAGGAATAGGATGACGATAACGAATAGTAATATTATTAATGCCTCTACAATCAACACACATACGTGATGTACCATCCTTTTTCGGCACTAGAATAATAGGAACATCACAAGGACTAAGGGATTCGCGTATATAACCTTTGTCGAGAAGCTCTTGTACTTGACGCATAATCTCCTTCGTCTCCTCTGGATTGGTACGGTATGGTGCACGGTTTGGCAGTGAAGCACCGGGAATTAAGTGAATCTGATGATCAATCCCTCGAATAGGCGGTAATCCCGGTGGCACGTCTTGATAGAGGCAAAGGTGTCCCGTCTTTCGATGAGATGGTGGATTTCGCTTTGGTGGAAGTCGAATTTGACGATCCGACTACGAACGTGCGAGGACGTCGCGCCTTAGCAATCGCTAAACCAACTCCGAGAGGTTATTGACCACGCCGGAGCACGATCAACCTAACCACGAGGGTCTGTTTCTTGCAAGCAAACGAAGAACAAGCAAGAAACTAAGATTGCAATCTGGATATTGCGAATATAAGATGAAAGCTTTATTGATCAAGGTGGGGTTCTGTGACGCCTTTGTCTGGTCGTTGAACACAAACGAAGTACGCGAAGTTGCAGCTATGGCGAACTTTTAATCTAAACAAAACCCAAAGTCTAAACGATGCCCTAAGGGCTGTATATATGGAGGAAGAGGGGGGAATTTCGTGGCCCTTGGTGGAGGGGTCCGAAATCAACCCTATCTCTTGTTTCCCCACACATACGGACTCTAAAAATAGCCTATACTTATGTATTTCGAAATTACATGGGCCTGGCCCAATAATAAGGTGACGCAGCACCTAAAATAGCCTCGGGACGAAATTTATGAAGTGGCATCTTGTATATTTCGTCCAAGGCTTCATGCACCCATTATGGTGGCTTCAAAGTCCTGAAATCATCACTAGTAACTCCGTTCTTGTTCCCCTTGCGCAGGCCATCATCTCCATGCTTGTTCTTGCTCCAATGTTCATCCTTCTCCAAGCTAGGCCCTTCATTTGTAAGCAAAACAAATGTATCCAATTTAGGCAGCATCATATTCTCATGAACATTAGAATCATTACCAAGAAACGAAAGTACCTGGTAATTTAGTTGGCGTGCACGAGCTCTAGTAATTGGTCCAGTATGTATAGCAGCAGGGGCTGTGGGTGTAACAATTGTATTGATGTCCTCATCATCCTCCCCTTCTTGAAATGAAGTCGTCCTCGACGGAAGTTCATCTTCCTCACCCAAATAAGGCTTCAAATCTGCAATGTTAAAAGTGGGACTAACCCCAAAATCTGCAGGCAGCTCAAGTTTATATGCATTATCATTTATTTTCTCTAACACCTTAAAGGGACCATCAGCACGTGGCATTAACTTTGATTTACGCAAATCAGGAAATCTATCCTTACGCAAATGCAACCAAACAAGATCTCCAGGTGCAAACACAACATGTTTTCTACCCTTATCTCCAGCAAGTTTATATTTAGCATTCATACGCTCAATGTTTTCCTTAGTTAACTCATGCATTTTTAAAATCAATTCAGCACGTTGTTTAGCATCAAAAATAACCTTCTCCGACGATGGAAGAGGCAACAAATCAATAGGTGCACGAGGTAGGAAACCATACACAACTTCAAAAGGGCACATCTTAGTAGTAGAATGCAATGAACGATTATAAGCAAATTCAATATGAGGCAAGCATTCCTCCCACATTTTCTTATTATTCTTCAAAACAGCCCTAAGCATAGTAGACAACGTTCTATTGACTACTTCAGTTTGTCCATCAGTTTGGGGGTGACAAGTAGTACTAAAAAGCAGTTTAGTCCCCAACTTAGCCCATAAACATCTCCAAAAGTGGCTAAGAAATTTAGTATCACGATCTGAAACAATAGTATTTGGCACACCATGCAAGCGAATAATTTCACGAAAGAACAAATCAGCAACATTAACAGCATCATCGCTTTTATGACATGGTATAAAGTGTGCCATTTTCGAGAATCTATCCATGACAACAAATATGCTATCCCTCCCCTTCTTTGTTCGAGGTAAACCTAAAACAAAGTCCATAGATATATCCTCCCAAGGAACACTAGGTACAGGCAAAGGCATATATAAACCATGAGGATTGAGTCGTGCTTTTTGACATGTAGTGCAGCGAGCAATAAAACGCTCAACATCCCGTCTCATCTTTGGCCAAAAGAAATGTGTAGCAAGTATGTCCTCCGTCTTCTTCACGCCAAAGTGTCCCATTAATCCTCCTCCATGCGCCTCCTGCAACAACAAAAGACGAACGGAGCTAGCTGGAATTCATAGCTTGTTAGCACGAAACACAAATCCATCGTTAACAACAAACTTGTTCCACATTCTTCCTTCTTTACAATTCTGCATTACATCTTTAAAATCAGCATCATGCACATATTGATCTTTGATGGTCTCCAAACCAAATATTTTGAAGTCAAGTTGTGAAAGCATAGTATAGCGACGAGACAATGCATCAGCAATAACATTGTCTTTTCCCTTCTTGTGTTTAATGACATAAGGGAAAGTCTCAATGAATTCAACCCATTTAGCATGTCTACGATTCAGTTTAGCTTGACTTTTAATATGTTTCAAAGATTCATGATCAAAATGTATAATTAATTCTTTGGGCCATAAATAATGTTGCCATGTTTCTAAAGTCCGAACAAGAGCATATAATTCTTTATCATAAGTAGAATAATTCAGACTAGGCCCACTCAATTTTTCAGAAAAGTATGCAACAGGTTTGCCATCTTGTAATAACACACCTCCTAATCCAATTCCACTAGCATCACATTCAAGCTCAAAAGTCTTATTAAAATCAGGAAGTTGGAGTAAAGGAGCATGTGTCAACTTATCTTTCAATACCGTGAAGGCTTCTTCCTGTGCGGTACCCCAAAGAAAAGGCACATCTTTCTTTGTAAGCTCATTGAGAGGTGCAGCAATGGTGCTGAAATCTCTCACAAAACGCCTATAGAATCCAGCGAGGCCAAGAAAACTCCTCACTTGTGTGACCGTTTTGGGCTGCGGCCAACTCTCAATAGCTTCAATCTTGGCTTTATCAACTTCAACTCCCTGTGGAGTAACAACATAGCCAAGAAAAGATACTCGGTCGGTGCAAAAGGTGCACTTCCCAAGGTTACCAAACAAACGTGCATCACGTAGAGCAATAAAAACAGCACGTAAATGTTCCAAATGTTCCTCCAAAGATCTGCTATAAATCAATATGTCATCAAAGTAAACTACCACAAATCGTCCAATGAAAACACGTAAAACTTCGTTCATTAATCTCATGAAAGTACTAGGTGCATTAGTTAACCCAAAAGGCATGACTAACCACTCATATAATCCAAACTTAGTTTTAAATGCTGTTTTCCATTCATCTCCCAATTTCATACGAATTTGATGGTAGCCACTACGCAAATCAACTTTGGAGAATATTGTAGAGCCACTCAATTCATCAAGCATATCATCTAGCCTAGGAATAGGATGACGATAACGAATAGTAATATTATTAATGCCTCTACAATCAACACACATACGTGATGTACCATCCTTTTTCGGCACTAGAATAATAGGAACAGCACAAGGACTAAGGGATTCACGTATATAACCTTTGTCGAGAAGCTCTTGTACTTGACGCATAATCTCCTTCGTCTCCTCTGGATTTGATGAGGACATGACTACCTTGGATATGACCAAAAATATTGCATATATGCATATTTGTCAGGTGATTTCTAGTGCAAACTATTCAATAATCTATTTATGTTATCCAGAACAAAAATACTTCACACACTTTTGTGTTTTGTCTAATTGCAGGTGTATGGGACATTTGTACAATCCACATATGAAGATAAGGAAGAAAGAGATGTTTATTTGCTGTCCAAAAAGTTCTCTCACGTCACTTTTGGCCCAAGAGAAGATAGAGTCCAAGTCTCTCACGTTCTGGATTCAGATTCGGACTGCACAGACATACCTGACTCAAAACGCACACAAGTTTTTCATACGGACTCCGAATTGGGTGATTCTTTTTTTGTTGGAAACTAGATTTCGTGCACTTTCCAACCCGATTGGAATCACCTTCAAATTCGTCCGGAGCGTTGAGTTGTGGACGAAACAATCTGATGCTGCAGCAGAATCCGAGTCAAACTACAAGTCCAAAGGTGTTACATCACCTCCACTTGGGCCCATTGGCCTTGTACGACCTAGATTTAGTTTTAGGCTGCCTTGGGACGTCCTCCCACCTCCTTGGCCGCCACCACTTGCTCCTATATAAGTAGATCCATCTAGTAGCTTTTCCTTGGGATTTGTTTAGTTAAAAGTTAGCCATTGCAACTTCGTGTACTTTGTTTGTGTCCAACGACCAGACCAAGACCGCTTACGGATCCCCACCTTTATCAATACTTCATCTATATTCGCAATATTCAGATTGCTTTATCATATTCTTGCTTGTTCTTCGATTGCTTGCAGGAATAGAGCTTCGTGGTCAGGTTGATTGTGCTTCGGCGTGGTCAATAACCTCTCGGAGTTGGTTTAGCGATTGCTAAGGCGCAACGTCGTGCACGTTTGTAGTCGGATCGTCAAAGTCATCTTCACCAAATTGATAGTTATCATCTCATCGAAAGATCGGGACACCCCGCCTCTATCAAGAGGTGTCCCGTCTTTCGATGAGATGGTGGATTTCGCTTTGGTGAAAGTCGACTTTGACGATCCGACTACGAACGTGCGAGGACGTCGCGCCTTAGCAATCGCTAAACCAACTCCGAGAGGTTATTGACCACGCCGGAGCACGATCAACCTGACCACGAGGGTCTGTTTCCTGCAAGCAAACAAAGAACAAGCAAGAAACTAAGATTGCAATCTGGATATTGCGAATATAAGATGAAAGCTTTATTGATCAAGGTGGGGTTCTGTGACGCCTTTGTCTGGTCGTTGAACACAAACGAAGTACGCGAAGTTGCAGCTATGGCGAACTTTTAATCTAAACAAAACCCAAAGTCTAAACGATGCCCTAAGGGCTGTATATATGGAGGAAGAGGGGGGAATTTCGTGGCCCTTGGTGGAGGGGTCCGAAATCAACCCTATCTCTTGTTTCCCCACACATACGGACTCAAAAAATAGCCTATACTTATGTATTTCGAAATTACATGGGCCTGGCCCAATAATAAGGTGACGCAGCACCTAAAATAGCCTCGGGACGAAATTTATGAAGTGGCATCTTGTATATTTCGTCCAAGGCTTCATGCACCCATTATGGTGGCTTCAAAGTCCTGAAATCATCACTTGTAACTCCGTTCTTGTTCCCCTTGCGCATGCCATCATCTCCATGCTTGTTCTTGCTCCAATGTTCATCCTTCTCCAAGCTAGGCCCTTCATTTGTAAGCAAAACAAATGTATCCAATTTAGGCAGCATCATATTCTCATGAACATTAGAATCATTACCAAGAAACGAAAGTACCTGGTAATTTAGTTGGCGTGCACGAGCTCTAGTAATTGGTCCAGTATGTATAGCAGCAGGGGCTGTGGGTGTAACAATTGTATTGATGTCCTCATCAGTGTTCCTATTGAGCCAGGACAAACTTCTGTTGCCGCTGCTACTGCTGTTGGTGCTTCTTTGGCTCCTGCTACTGCTCCTGCTGGTACCCAGGAGGATGATGAGTATGCGGGTGATTATGAGGATGAGGTTGATCAAAATCAGATCTACGAGCAGCCACCAGCACCACCACCAGCAGGTCGACCTCAGGTATATATTCGTCATGGTAGGCCAGCACCACCACCTCAGGTACGCGATGATGTCCATATTCCTAAACTGAAATTGAATATTCCACCATTTGAGGGTAGATATGTTCCTGATATATATCTTACTTGGGAGTTAGAAACTGAACAACGATTTACATGTTTACAATATCCTGAGGAGAGACGAGTTGCTGCTGCTGTTTGTGCTTTCACTAGTTTTGCATGTGTATGGTGGTCTGAACATTGTAGATTATATCCTATTCCAACTACTTGGGCTGCTTTGAAAACTGCTATGCGTACGCGTTGGGTTCCACCATATTATCAACGTGAATTGCTTCAAAAATTGCAGCGTTTAGGACAAGGGAAAAATTCTGTAGAAGAATATTATCAGGAATTACAAACTGGCATGATTAGATGTGGTATTGTTGAGGAGAATGAAGCTATGCTTGCACGTTTTCTGGGTGGATTAAATAGAGAGATTCAGACCATTCTAGACTATAAGGAGTATACTAATATCACTCGTTTATTCCATCTTGCTTGTAAAGCTGAACGTGAAGTGCAGGATCGACAAGCATTGGGGCGAACTAACTTTTCTGCAGGCCGACCTTCATCATGGACACCACGTGCATCTTCTACTTCAACTGCACCAGCACCTCCATCCGGTGCCACCTCCAGCCGTGATACAAGAAAACAGACACAACCACCATTATCTGCCAAGAGCGCACCTGCGGGGCCTGCACAGCGTTCTTCTTCTTCCATGGCATCAACAGGGCACACAAGTGATATTATTTGTCGTCGTTGTAAGGGAGGAGGTCATTATGCGAGAGAATGCAAATCTCCGCGTGTGATGATTGCTACCGCGGATGGTGGATATGAGTCCGCTAGTGACTATGATGAGGAGACTTTGGCTCTTATTACACGTGAAGAACATGGTGGAGATGATTCTGATCATCAGACGCAATACATGGCTCCTGAAGACGCTGACAGGTATGAATGTTTAGTTGCTCAACGTGTTTTGAGTGTGCAGGTCACACAAGCTGAGCAAAATCAGAGGCACAATTTGTTCCATACCAAGGGAGTTGTGAAAGAACGTTCTGTGCGCGTCATCATAGATGGAGGGAGCTGCAACAACTTGGCTAGCATGGAGATGGTGGAGAAGCTTTCTCTCACCACAAGACCACATCCACATCCTTACTACATCCAATGGTTCAACAACAGCGGCAAGGTTAAGGAAACACGTACTGTTCGTGTGCATTTTTGTATCTCTACATATGCTGATTATGTTGATTGTGATGTGGTACCTATGCAAGCATGTTCCTTATTACTTGGTAGACCATGGCAATTTGATAAAAATTTTGTACACCATGGTAGAAACAATCACTATACTCTTGTTCATAAGGATAAAAATATTACTTTGCTTCCTATGACTCCTGATTCCATTTTGAAAGATGATATTAATAGAGCTAATAAAGCAAAACAGGAGACGAATAAGAGTGAAAATCAGACTGTGGCAAAAGAATTTGAGCAGCAAATGAAGCCTAATAATAAACCATCTAGTGTTGCCTCTGAAATTAAATTGAAAAGAGCATGTTTATTTGCCACCAAATCTGATATTGATAAGCTAGATTTCAGCAAATCTGTTTGCTATGCTTTTGTGTGCAAAGAGGCATTATTTTCATTCGAGGACGTGCCTTCCTCTTTGCCTCCTGCTATCACTAACATTTTGCAGGAGTTCGCTGACGTCTTTCCACAAGACGTGATGAGGACATCAATACAATTGTTACACCCACAGCCCCTGCTGCTATACATACTAGACCAATTACTAGAGCTCGTGCACGCCAACTAAATTACCAGGTACTTTCGTTTCTTGGTAATGATTCTAATGTTCATGAGAATATGATGCTGCCTAAATTGGATACATTTGTTTTGCTTAGAAATGAAGGGCCTAGCTTGGAGAAGGATGAACATTGGAGCAAGAACAAGCATGGAGATGATGGCATGCGCAAGGGGAACAAGAACGGAGTTACAAGTGATGATTTCAGGACTTTGAAGCCACCATAATGGGTGCATGAAGCCTTGGACGAAATATACAAGATGCCACTTCATAAATTTCGTCCCGAGGCTATTTTAGGTGCTGCGTCACCTTATTATTGGGCCAGGCCCATGTAATTTTGAAATACATAAGTATAGGCTATTTTTTGAGTCCGTATGTGTGGGGAAACAAGAGATAGGGTTGATTTCGGACCCCTCCACCAAGGGCCACGAAATTCCCCCCTCTTCCTCCATATATACAGCCCTTAGGGCATCGTTTAGACTTTGGGTTTTGTTTAGATTAAAAGTTCGCCATAGCTGCAACTTCGCGTACTTCGTTTGTGTTCAACGACCAGACAAAGGCGTCACAGAACCCCACCTTGATCAATAAAGCTTTCATCTTATATTCGCAATATCCAGATTGCAATCTTAGTTTCTTGCTTGTTCTTTGTTTGCTTGCAGGAAACAGACCCTCGTGGTCAGGTTGATCGTGCTCCGGCGTGGTCAATAACCTCTCGGAGTTGGTTTAGCGATTGCTAAGGCGCGACGTCCTCGCACGTTCGTAGTCGGATCGTCAAAGTCGACTTTCACCAAAGCGAAATCCACCATCTCATCGAAAGACGGGACACCTCTTGATAGAGGCGGGGTGTCCCGATCTTTCGATGAGATGATAACTATCAATTTGGTGAAGATGACTTTGACGATCCGACTACAAACGTGCACGACGTTGCGCCTTAGCAATCGCTAAACCAACTCCGAGAGGTTATTGACCACGCCGAAGCACAATCAACCTGACCACGAAGCTCTATTCCTGCAAGCAATCGAAGAACAAGCAAGAATATGATAAAGCAATCTGAATATTGCGAATATAGATGAAGTATTGATAAAGGTGGGGATCCGTAAGCGGTCTTGGTCTGGTCGTTGGACACAAACAAAGTACACGAAGTTGCAATGGCTAACTTTTAACTAAACAAATCCCAAGGAAAAGCTACTAGATGGATCTACTTATATAGGAGCAAGTGGTGGCGGCCAAGGAGGTGGGAGGACGTCCCAAGGCAGCCTAAAACTAAATCTAGGTCGTACAAGGCCAATGGGCCCAAGTGGAGGTGATGTAACACCTTTGGACTTGTAGTTTGACTCGGATTCTGCTGCAGCATCAGATTGTTTCGTCCACAACTCAACGCTCCGGACGAATTTGAAGGTGATTCCAATCGGGTTGGAAAGTGCACGAAATCTAGTTTCCAACAAAAAAAGAATCACCCAATTCGGAGTCCGTATGAAAAACTTGTGTGCGTTTTGAGTCAGGTATGTCTGTGCAGTCCGAATCTGAATCCAGAACGTGAGAGACTTGGACTCTATCTTCTCTTGGGCCAAAAGTGACGTGAGAGAACTTTTTGGACAGCAAATAAACATCTCTTTCTTCCTTATCTTCATATGTGGATTGTACAAATGTCCCATACACCTGCAATTAGACAAAACACAAAAGTGTGTGAAGTATTTTTGTTCTGGATAACACAAATAGATTATTGAATAGTTTGCACTAGAAATCACCTGACAAATATGCATATATGCAATCTTTTTGGTCATATCCAAGGTAGTCATGTCCTCATCATCCTCCCCTTCTTGAAAATAAAGCCGTCCTCGGCGTTGCTTAATCTGAAATGTGGCTAACAAAAGAGAAAAGGTGTACATGTTGTATATGTATATGTCATCCATTTTTACTTCCCTTGATTTTTGCATATATGACACATGAATAGATGAGTAACTTGCATAGTTCATAAAATCTAAAGCCAAAAAATTAGCACAAGAAGTAGAAGGCATGAAAATATTGCAACTCAGTTTGCACATATAAGTGAAGCTCTTATTCATTTCAAAAGATTGACAATGTTCATCATTAAACCATCCCAACATTGGTGAATAAACCTTACTTGCATCAAATTTACATGCTACAACATGCTTAAATAAGCAAACATGCAATAAGTCATTCAACACAGAATCATCACCAAGATTAGAGGTCATATCAAAATGATTAAACATTGGTTCTTTTGCATCAATAGTTAATTCAATGGGTGCACTCAAAATTGTTGGTATTTGATGAGGACATGACTACCTTGGATATGACCAAAAATATTGCATATATGCATATTTGTCAGGTGATTTCTAGTGCAAACTATTCAATAATCTATTTATGTTATCCAGAACAAAAATACTTCACACACTTTTGTGTTTTGTCTAATTGCAGGTGTATGGGACATTTGTACAATCCACATATGAAGATAAGGAAGAAAGAGATGTTTATTTGCTGTCCAAAAAGTTCTCTCACGTCAGTTTTGGCCCAAGAGAAGATAGAGTCCAAGTCTCTTACGTTCTGGATTCAGATTCGGACTGCACAGACATACCTGACTCAAAACGCACACAAGTTTTTCATACGGACTCCGAATTGGGTGATTCTTTTTTTGTTGGAAACTAGATTTCGTGCACTTTCCAACCCAATTGGAATCACCTTCAAATTCGTCCGGAGCGTTGAGTTGTGGACGAAACAATCTGATGCTGCAGCAGAATCCGAGTCAAACTACAAGTCCAAAGGTGTTACATCACCTCCACTTGGGCCCATTGGCCTTGTACAACCTAGATTTAGTTTTAGGCTGCCTTGGGACGTCCTCCCACCTCCTTGGCCGCCACCCCTTGCTCCTATATAAGTAGATCCATCTAGTAGCTTTTCCTTGGGATTTGTTTAGTTAAAAGTTAGCCATTACAACTTCGTGTACTTTGTTTGTGTCCAACGACCAGACCAAGACCGCTTACGGATCCCCACCTTTATCAATACTTCATCTATATTCGCAATATTCAGATTGCTTTATCATATTCTTGCTTGTTCTTCGATTGCTTGCAGGAATAGACCTTCGTGGTCAGGTTGATTGTGCTTCGGCGTGGTCAATAACCTCTCGGAGTTGGTTTAGCGATTGCTAAGGCGCAACGTCGTGCATGTTTGTAGTCGGATCGTCAAAGTCGACTTCCGCCAAAGCGAAATCCACCATCTCATCGAAAGACGGGACACCTTTGCCTCTATCAAGTGGTATCAGTTTTCAGGTTGCTTGGTGAGAATTTCCAGTTTTCCTAGATTAGATTTATTTTCTTACCTATTGTCCAAGAAAAAGCCACACAAAAAAAGTTAGATCTGTTCATCCTTTATCCAAGCCAGTCTGAGCCTTTGCAATTTTCTATTCATTGCTTGCATAGTTGAATTATCGGTTGCATCGTCGTGTCAGTTGCTGGTCTTAGCGTCTAGTTCCTTTAGAGTTTCGAGTTCTGTTCGCATTAGTCACGCCACCGCTGCATCATTATCTCTTCCGCTGTCCACCACCCATCCATCAATTTCCACCACGTGCTACCCACCATTCATTGTCATAATAATAGTTGAGATCGTTCACATCTTCACTTGATCCAATCTGCATCTTATCTAGTTTGTTTTGGAAAGAGGGAGAAGAAAAAGAGAGAGAAGAAAAAGAAAAAAAAGCGTGAGAAAAAAAAAGAGAAGAAAAAAAAATCGGATCTATCTAGAATCAATCTCGTACCTGAATTCGGATTGGAATCTGTTTTGCGCACTGTTTAGTAAAACAGGTGTATCTTCCTCATACGAAGTCCGTTTTGGCTCCGTGAGTACTCAAATTGAAGCTAGAGACGAGCCGCATCTAAATAGTTGCAGAAGCTAGTTCAATATTTGACACCTCAAAATCGGCTTCTAAATAGGTCTTTTTGCCCTCTGAAGTTCGTGAACACAGCTTGTTCCAATTTTTCAGGCCAGTTTTAGAATTCTTTGACTCCTCATATCAACTCGGAATTGAGTGATTCTTTTTGCATTGGAAAGCTTGAGTTAGTAGCATTCTTTGCAAGAATTTACCAGAAAATTGGCTCAAACTTTTTAAGAGGAAAGTTGGAGAGAGAGTTGTTGTATATCCTGCTTGGCAATTGTTTTTCATCATTATCTTCACTTATATCTTGCTGTCAAGAGCTACTTAGTATCCTTCATTGATGCTAGTTGTGCTACGCCGTGACCTCATTAGTGTTCTAGGCTCGCGTC
>NW_021286765.1:0-1424 GCF_002162155.2 Triticum dicoccoides
GGAAGCGTTCAAAGAACGGGATGAGGTAGTCGTACACGACGTGACCCAAATCACCGGAGATCCTAGCGCCGAACGGACGGCACCTCCGCGTTCAACACACGTACGGTCAGCGTGACGTCTCCTCCTTCTTGATCCAGCAAGGGGAGAGGAGAGGTTGAGGAAGATGGCTTCAGCAGCAGCACAATGGCGTGGTGGTGGTGGAGCTGCAGTACTCCGGCAGGGCTTCGCCAAGCTCTATGAAGGAGCAAGAGGTGTTGGAGAGGGAGAGGGAAGCACCAAAGGCGTGGTTTGAGAGACCCTCCTTCCCTCACTATATATAGGGAGCCAAGGGGGGGGCGCCGGCCCTAGGAGATCCAATCTCCTAGGGGCGGCGGCCAAGGGAGGAGTCCCTCCTCCCCAAGGCACCTAGGGGGTGCCTTCCCCCTTTGGGACTCTTCCCTTCTTGAACCCTAGGCGCATGGGCCTCTTGGGGCTGGTGCCCTTGGCCCATGTAGGCCAAGGCGCACCCCCTACAGCCCATGTGGCCCCCGGGGGCAGGTGGCCCCACCCAGTGGACCCCCGGGACCCTTCTGGTGGTCCCGGTACAATACCGGTGACCCCGAAACTTGTCCCGATGGCCGAAATAGCACTTCCTATATATAATTCTTTACCTCCGGACCATTCCGGAACTCCTCGTGAAGTCCAGGATCTCATCCGGGACTCCGAACAACATTCGGGTTACTGCATATACATATCCCTACAACCCTAGCGTCACCGAACCTTAAGTGTGTAGACCCTACGGGTTCGAGAGACATGTAGACATAACCGAGATCGTTCTCCGGTCAATAACCAACAGCGGGATCTGGATACCCATGTTGGCTCCCACATGCTCCTCGATGATCTCATCGGATGAACCACGATGTCGAGGGTTCAAGCAACTCCGTATACAATTCCCTTTGTTAATCGGTATGTTACTTGCCCGAGATTCGATCATCGGTATCCCAATACCTCGTTCAATCTCGTTACTGGCAAGTCACTTTACTCGTACCGTAATGCATGATCCCGTGACCAGACACTTGGTCACTTTGAGCTCATAATGATGATGCATTACCGAGTGGGCCCAGTGATACCTCTCCGTCATATGGAGTGACAAATCCCAGTCTTGATCCGTGTCAACCCAATAGACACTTTCGGAGATACCCGTAGTCTACCTTTATAGTCACCCAGTTACGTTGTGACGTTTGGTATACCCAAAGCACTCCTATGGTATCCGGGAGTTACACGATCTCATGGTCTAAGGAAAGGATACTTGACATTGGAAAAACTCTAGCAAACGAACTATACGATCTTATGCTATGTTTAGGATCGGGTCTTGTCCATCACATCATTCTCCTAATGATGTGATCTCGTTATCAATGACATCCAATGTCCATAGTCAGGAAACC
>NW_021286766.1:0-796 GCF_002162155.2 Triticum dicoccoides
AACCCTATGGTACGTTTACGTGTCGGTCATCAACACTCGTAATTTTGGCCGATTCTGACCCGTTTCTTGGATTATTACTCATTGTTTTGGGGTCCCGAAACGATTTCCATAGTTGTTAAACACCAAGGTGCGCTTATATGTCGGTCATCAACACTGGCAGTTTTGACCGATTCTGGCCCGCTTCATTGACTATTACCCACTGTTTTGGGGTCCCGGAGCGATTTCCATAGTTTTTCAACCCCAAGATGAGCTTACGTGTCGGTCATCAACACTGTCAGTTTTGGCCGATTCTGGCCCGTTCCGTGGACTATTACTCACTATTTGGGGGTCCTGGAATGATTACCACGATTAACGAAACCTGGGGTGCGTTTACGTGTCGGCTATAAGCACTGGCAGGTTTGGCCGATCCTGACCCGTTTCTTGGATTATTACTCACCGCTTTGGGGTCCCGAAGCGATTTCCGTAGTTGTTAAACCCCAAGGTCAGCTTACGTGTCGGTCATCCACACTAGCAGTTTTGCCGATTCTAGCCCGTTTCATGGACTCACTATTTTGGGGTCCCAGAGTGATTTCCACGATTAACGAACCGTGGGGTGCGTTTACGTGTTGGTCATCAACACTGGCACTTTTGGCCGATTCTGGCCCATTTCATGGACTATTACTCATTATTTTGGGGTCCCGGAGTGATATCCACGATTAACGAACCCTCGAGTGCATTTACGTGTCGGTCATCAACACTAGTAGTTTTGGCCGATTCTAGCCCGTTTCTTGGATTATTACTCAACTTTTTGGGGTCC
>NW_021286767.1:0-1678 GCF_002162155.2 Triticum dicoccoides
GCCGCAAGGCAACCTCCCGGACTCCAGGAGTAAAGGGGATAAAACCCCCAGGGCTCCACGTCCGGCTCTAGGCCGGACACCGCTCCGGAACCTTCCAAGAGGAGCAAGCCCATCGTGCCAGTGACCCCCGTCCAACCGGAGGCGCCGGACAATCTGTTGGAGGTGCTCAAAGGCGCCTCCATCGACGAGGAGCACCGCACCATTATGAGTGCGGTGGTCCAGAAGGTTCAGTCCACCAAGAGTGGACTGACTGAAGCTTGTGCTAGCCTTTTAACAGGCTTCGAGGTAAGTAAAGAATAATATTACCGCATAGACAGTAGCCCCTGATGCTCTGTTTGGCGTTCGGGAAGAAAAGTCGAATAGAGGATCAAATAAAATTCACAGGAGTCTAACAAAAAGGAGTCAATATGCGTATGCAGGCTTCTCTGCTGGCGTCCGCCGCACTGACTGCGAAAGTGGACACGCTAAAGCAGAACCTCGAGCAGTCCGAGCAAGAGCTCGGGCGTGCCAAGAAGCAGCTCGAGGACAAGGAAGGTAAGAAATACCTTGTTTAAATATATATAAAAAAAGTGCAATTGCAAAAAATGACAGGATTATCGTGGCTATTGTAGGGGCCGCATCTGAGGTGGCGACCCTTAAGCAAGCGATGTGCGAGGCCGAGAAGAGGGCGGCCACGGAGTGCACCGAGCGGGAGAAGTATGAGTCCCAGGTTGGCAAGGTGTAGCAAGAGCTCCTGGCTCTCATGAAAAAACATGAGAGTTTGGAGCTTGACTCAAAGACGTGAGCGTCCGAGCTCGCGGTGGCTATTAAAAATGCCAAGTCTGCCAAGGCCGAATCCCAGAAGACCCTCCAGGAGTTGGATGCGGTGAAAAAGATAGCGGCGGGTAAGGCATTCTTTATGCAAAGCAAACACATAAACGTGAGTTACTTGTTACTTAGCCGAATCCGGAGCTCTCCAGGAGCGTTCACAGATCTTCCCCGTAGCGTGTTCGATGCCGCCGCATTCTATCGAGCCGAGGAGGGCAGCTCGACAGAGAAGGTGTTCTGGTCTCGGTATGCTGAGGCCGGACACCCCGTGCCCCTGAGCGACTAGCTGAAGCAACTGGTCGAGCTCCACAAGGCGGCCGAACAGGCCATGAAGGGCCTCATAGTTCGGCTGTGTCCTGGAGAGGCTCTGCCTGGGAGCTATTTCGGGCTGGTGCGGCAGCTGGTGGGGGCCTGTCCAAGGCTCGAAGTCATCAAGCGCTCCGTATGCATTGAAGGTGCCTGTAGGGCCCTTGCCCGTGCTAAGGTGCACTGGGGCAAGCTGGATGCTGAGAAGCTTGTGAAGGACGGGCCACTGCCAGGGAAAGAGCATCGCAAGCCCGAGAATTATTATAAGGATGTTCTGAAGGATGCCTGCCTTATGGCGGATGAATGTTCCAGGGATGTAATTTTTGAGTAAAACTCGCTCGTTTTTTCCTGTGCGCTGAAAACTTGTTCATATGCGCTAAGCAATGCTGTTGGAATTTAAAATATTACCTTTTGTGCGGCTGTTCATCAATTCTGAGAGATGGCGAGTCGTCGGCTTCTGCCCCCGTGCCGCTAGTGCTGGGGTGTTCGGGGATAAACCTGAGATCTCTTTTTCCCATGTTTGGGTCCTTCGAGGGAGGCGCTCGGCACAACGAACAAGGCAATC
>NW_021286768.1:0-1233 GCF_002162155.2 Triticum dicoccoides
CTGAACCTCGTAGATCAACCAGAGTAAGATCCGCGCCAGAGTGGTACGGTAATCCTATTCTGGAAGTCATGCTACTAGATCATGATGAACCTACGAACTATGAAGAAGCGATGGTGAGCCCAGATTCCGCAAAGTGGCTTGAAGCCATGAAATCTGAGATGGGATCCATGTATGAGAACAAAGTATGGACTTTGGTTGACTTGCCCGATGATCGGCAAGCAATTGAGAATAAATGGATCTTTAAGAAGAAGACTGACGCTGATGGTAATGTTACTGTCTACAAAGCTCGACTTGTCGCAAAAGGTTTTCGGCAAGTTCAAGGGATTGACTACGATGAGACCTTCTCACCCGTAGCGATGCTTAAGTCCGTCCGAATCATGTTAGCGATTGCCGCATTTTATGATTATGAAATTTGGCAGATGGATGTCAAAAATGCATTCCTGAATGGATTTCTGGAAGAAGAGTTGTATATGATGCAACCGGAAGGTTTTGTCGATCCAAAGGGAGCTAACAAAGTGTGCAAGCTCCAGCGATCCATTTATGGACTGGTGCAAGCCTCTCGGAGTTGGAATAAACGTTTTGATAGTGTGATCAAAGCATTTGGTTTTATACAGACTTTCGGAGAAGCCTGTATTTACAAGAAAGTGAGTGGGAGCTCTGTAGCATTTCTGATATTATATGTGGATGACATATTACTGATTGGAAATGATATAGAATTTCTGGATAGCATAAAGGGATACTTGAATAAAAAAAATTCAATGAAAGACCTCGGTGAAGCTGCTTACATATTAGGCATTAAGATCTATAGAGATAGATCAAAACGCTTAATTGGACTTTCACAAAGCACATACCTTGACAAAATTTTGAAGAAGTTCAAAATGGATCAAGCGAAGAAAGGGTTCTTGCCTGTGTTACAAGGTGTGAAATTGAGTAAGACTCAATGCCCGACCACTGCAGAAGATAGAGAGAATATGAAAGATGTTCCCTATGCATCAGCCATAGGATCTATCATGTATGCAATGCTGTGTACCAGACCTGATGTATGCCTTGCTATAAGTTTAGCAGGGAGGTACCAAAGTAATCCAGGAGTGGATCACTGGACAGCGGTCAAGAACATCCTGAAATACCTGAAAAGGACTAAGGATATGTTTCTCATATATGGAGGTGACAAAGAGCTCATCGTAAAAGGTTACGTTGATGCAAGCTTTGACACTGATCCGGACGATTCTAAAT
>NW_021286769.1:0-1504 GCF_002162155.2 Triticum dicoccoides
GTTGACCTGCTGACGTCACACTGACGTCAGGCTGACGCAGTAATTGATTTTCTGGATTTAATTTAAATCAGGAAATTCCAGAATATTAATTAAACTTCAAAAATTCATAACTTTTATTCTGTAACTCCAAATTGGACAAATTATATATGAAAAATGATCAGAAAAATCCAATCTATCCATCTGTACTATTTTCATGCATGATCAAACAAGTTAAATTGATGTTTCAAGCAGAACAAGGAAAAGCACTTAAAAGGCCATATTTGAATTTGAAATTTGAATCCTTGATTCAAATTTGTTCAAACCCTTCTGGTTTTAGTTGCATTAGCCCAATACACTCATTTTGCCATGTCTCATGCATGCATCATATTGTTGCATACTGTTTGGTAATGTTTGTGTATCGGTGCTCTCTGCGGCAGGTTCTGTCTCCGAGGAGTACCGTCATTCCCTAACGAAGACCCGTATCAGTGCATCGAACCATCAGGCAAGCAACCAACCATTTGATCATATCGATACAATCCCATGTTCTCGCTCCTGCTCTCTTTTACTGCATTAAGACAACGCGATTCAAACTGCTGTGTGCTACGGTAGTTGAACCCATTTCCTCTGCATGACCTGTCATTGCCACAGTAACTAGATGAAACTCACTAGCATGTGTAGGAGTTGATTGAGCCATATGTATGTGTTGTTCCTACCTTGCTATGCCTGCTATGCTTAGAGTCGAGTCAGGTCTGGTTCATCTGGGTGATGGGCTGGAGTGAAATGATCATGTTGGTAATGAGAGTGGTGTGGTGAACACGATTTGGTAAAGGTATCAATGAGAGGCCATGTAGGAGTACATGGTGGGTTGTTTCATTGAAGCCGACCTTAAGCACTGAGATCTGTATGCGTGATTTAAGATACAGCTACTACCATGCATTGGGCCCTGAAATATGACCCCGCTCGACTTCTTATTCACCCTAGCTCTCTGTCCAGGAGTTGCAAGTAGTTTCTGGTGTTTGTAGCCTACTGGAGGCCGTGGACAGCGCTGACCGTAGGGGTGGGCTGTGATGCGGTAGGTACGTGGCCGGGTGTACCGAATACCCGTTAGGTATCTCGGGAACCCTGTTCACATCGTTCGGGGCCGTATGGGAAACCTCGGCCGGACTCCCTGCGGATGGAACCTGAATAGGCGATAAACCTGGACTAGAGGCTTAATTGTTTAGGTAGGTCGTGGTCTACACCCACGTCGGCTTTCGCTTGAAGTCTGCCGAGCACATGTCGTGTGCAGACGCTAAGTGGTGGAAACATGTATGAAGAAGTACACCCCTGCAGGGTTATCATAATCTATTCGAATAGCCGCGTCCGCGGTAAAGGACTACTTGGTTGCCTATACAGTTCATAGACAAGTAAATGGAAACTGTTAAAAGCCTCAAGATAAGTGTGAGTGCCGAGGATGGCTCTTCCGTAGGAAGACGGAGGTGGATCCTCGGTAGTGTATTGAAGTGGTGAGTAGTGGACTCGTGTG
>NW_021286770.1:0-1678 GCF_002162155.2 Triticum dicoccoides
GCCGCAAGGCAACCTCCCGGACTCCAGGAGTAAAGGGGATAAAACCCCCAGGGCTCCACGTCCGGCTCTAGGCCGGACACCGCTCCGGAACCTTCCAAGAGGAGCAAGCCCATCGTGCCAGTGACCCCCGTCCAACCGGAGGCGCCGGACAATCTGTTGGAGGTGCTCAAAGGCGCCTCCATCGACGAGGAGCACCGCACCATTATGAGTGCGGTGGTCCAGAAGGTTCAGTCCACCAAGAGTGGACTGACTGAAGCTTGTGCTAGCCTTTTAACAGGCTTCGAGGTAAGTAAAGAATAATATTACCGCATAGACAGTAGCCCCTGATGCTCTGTTTGGCGTTCGGGAAGAAAAGTCGAATAGAGGATCAAATAAAATTCACAGGAGTCTAACAAAAAGGAGTCAATATGCGTATGCAGGCTTCTCTGCTGGCGTCCGCCGCACTGACTGCGAAAGTGGACACGCTAAAGCAGAACCTCGAGCAGTCCGAGCAAGAGCTCGGGCGTGCCAAGAAGCAGCTCGAGGACAAGGAAGGTAAGAAATACCTTGTTTAAATATATATAAAAAAAGTGCAATTGCAAAAAATGACAGGATTATCGTGGCTATTGTAGGGGCCGCATCTGAGGTGGCGACCCTTAAGCAAGCGATGTGCGAGGCCGAGAAGAGGGCGGCCATGGAGTGCACCGAGCGGGAGAAGTATGAGTCCAAGGTTGGCAAGGTGTGGCAAGAGCTCCTGGCTCTCATGAAAAAACATGAGAGTTTGGAGCTTGACTCAAAGACGTGAGCGTCCGAGCTCGCGGTGGCTATTAAAAATGCCAAGTCTGCCAAGGCCGAATCCCAGAAGACCCTCCAGGAGTTGGATGCGGTGAAAAAGATAGCGGCGGGTAAGGCATTCTTTATGCAAAGCAAACACATAAACGTGAGTTACTTGTTACTTAGCCGAATCCGGAGCTCTCCAGGAGCGTTCACAGATCTTCCCCGTAGCGTGTTCGATGCCGCCGCATTCTATCGAGCCGAGGAGGGCAGCTCGACAGAGAAGGTGTTCTGGTCTCGGTATGCTGAGGCCGGACACCCCGTGCCCCTGAGCGACTAGCTGAAGCAACTGGTCGAGCTCCACAAGGCGGCCGAACAGGCCATGAAGGGCCTCATAGTTCGGCTGTGTCCTGGAGAGGCTCTGCCTGGGAGCTATTTCGGGCTGGTGCGGCAGCTGGTGGGGGCCTGTCCAAGGCTCGAAGTCATCAAGCGCTCCGTATGCATTGAAGGTGCCTGTAGGGCCCTTGCCCGTGCTAAGGTGCACTGGGGCAAGCTGGATGCTGAGAAGCTTGTGAAGGACGGGCCACTGCCAGGGAAAGAGCATCGCAAGCCCGAGAATTATTATAAGGATGTTCTGAAGGATGCCTGCCTTATGGCGGATGAATGTTCCAGGGATGTAATTTTTGAGTAAAACTCGCTCGTTTTTTCCTGTGCGCTGAAAACTTGTTCATATGCGCTAAGCAATGCTGTTGGAATTTAAAATATTACCTTTTGTGCGGCTGTTCATCAATTCTGAGAGATGGCGAGTCGTCGGCTTCTGCCCCCGTGCCGCTAGTGCTGGGGTGTTCGGGGATAAACCTGAGATCTCTTTTTCCCATGTTTGGGTCCTTCGAGGGAGGCGCTCGGCACAACGAACAAGGCAATC
>NW_021286771.1:0-1140 GCF_002162155.2 Triticum dicoccoides
GAGAGGAGAGGTGTTGGTTTGATGTGTTTAGAGGGGGGGGTGCTTGGGTATTTATATTGGGGAGGGGAGGGTTTTGCTTGGGGTAGGGGACAAGAAATAGATTAAAATTAGGAAACAAGAGGAAAAGATCTAGAAATAGATACGGAATAAACGAACATAGGACAAGAGTCCTACTAGGACTAGGCAAAAGAAGGAAGCGGCGGCTCCCTGGTGCACGCGTGCTATGGCCTCTTGGCCGGCCGGCGGCTAGCGGCTTGGGCCTTTGGCCCAAGGCGCTGCGGATTTTTTTTTTAAACGGTCTCGCGCGCAGAAAAATAAATAAAAGAAAATCTAAACGAACTCCAAAATTAATAAAGTAAATTTTCCCCGACTCCTAAAAATGAGCCGAACAAAATGAACTTTTCTCCGGACCTAAAAAGCAAATTTTGAAAACGCACAATTTTCCCTATCCGAATAAAATGCAAATAAAACTCCGGCAAACAAAATTTGATCTATTTATTAAATCTTCATTTTCCTAAATTTGGGAAAGTCATATTATTCCCTCTCTTATATTTTTTTTGATAACGGAAAAATTATTGAAGACAAAATAAATAAATCAAATGACCCTCTTTTCAATTCGAGAAAACTCTCAAATATGAAAATAACGAAATCTCCAACTCTCTCCAAGGGTCCTTGAGTTGCGTGAAATTTCTAGGATCGACCAAAATGCAAGAAAATAAAATATGCATGATGATCTATTCCAAATTGAAAATAAATTCAAAGGGGCTTTGAATTTAATTCTTTGAAACTCCCAACTCATATTTCATATAATTTGAAGAAGTCATTTTATCTTCTCTCGTGAAAATCATTGAGTCGCATAAAGTTTCAGAATTGGGATATTTCCAAATGAAATTCAAATATTCTCAACACCCCTTGTCATTTAAATAAATGGAAGAAGTCATGTCATCTTCTCTCCGGGGTTTTGTGATGAAAAGAATTTGAATTCACGAAGATCAGAAAACCAATATGATAGTTTGGGAAAGTCCTTTTATTCCCTCTCATTTAACTTTCAAAAAGTTTCGAATTCACTCACTTTCAGTCAATCAATCAAGCAATCAATCTATCTATTTGTTTATAACATTCCAAAATTTAGAATTTTGG
>NW_021286772.1:0-2121 GCF_002162155.2 Triticum dicoccoides
AGAATGGAGGAAAATCAGTAAATATCATACCGTTTCATTGCTGTCACTCTTCATAGATGAACTACTCGTGTCCAGAAAGAATAGTCTTGAGACTGTGTAGTCTGGTCTACAACTGGTGAAATTGTAGTCTGTCAATCTAAACTGAAAAATTACAGTCTGACCACAAATCTCTTGGATTGGTTTTGGAAGCTCATCACTTTCATTACCAATTGACGCAACCATGTTTTCTGCCGACTCATGAATTAATTGTTGAGCTTCTTTTTCAAAAAGTACGCAAGATGCAGATGCTGTTGAATCACTGATTTGAAGCTTAATCTTATATCTACAAAATATGTAATGAATTAATTTAAAAATTGTTATATTAAAACTATCAAGATAGAGATCTATTAAATTCTTTACCGTGGTTTGGGTTGAGCTTTCCTATCGCATTTGGTACAATAGTAGTAATCAATTCTCTTTTCAAGTAGCTTCTTGCAATTATTTTCACTGCATGATATGTAGTACCAACCATATCTTGTATTAACATCATTAATTACTGCTTCCATGGTAAATATCCTTCCCTGTAGAGAAAATATAAATATATTTATGCTTCTGAGTGTGAAAAAACTATTCATTATTATTGCTGGATTACGAACCTGATTTGATGAGTCTAACAGAATGCCATTTAACTCTTCTAAAGTTTTTCTATTGTAGTGCATTTGCTCTTCCAGTGTCCCTTTTAGATGGTTCTCCTCAACATGTAGTTCTTTGATAATCTTTTCCTTGGAACAAATGCTATTTGAAAACAAAAAGTTATGAGCCAGGGTAGGTAGTACTCACATTCACATTAAAAGGGCAATATTTGTAGGAATTTCGCTTACCTGTTTTGCACATCCATAGTCTCGGGAATATCTAAATTTATAAAAACTTGAGTTGCACTATTTGACGATACAGAATATCCTGAATAGTGGTTCAAATAATCATTTTCCTATGTAAAACCAAGCAGAGAGATGATAAAATAAGTGATTAAAATTTGAAAAAAGACATACTGCCAAATTTTCTCACTGTTGTTGATGTAATTATAATGACATTCCCTATTGACTTCACATCAATTAGATCAGCTTTATCACCCCATAATCTAACTTTGACTTCCTGGTCTTTGTCAACAAAAAGTAAAACAATTGTGAATACATGACATGAGCACCTTGGCTGCAAATATGATGTATTTTTTGGCTTACTCGATTAGAAGGAAGATATCACGGATTCTGGAGAGCCCAAGATATGTTCTAGTTTCTTCAATTGGTCCTATGTGTGTTGCAACTCCAATAACATCTGTTAGCACATGAATTTAGATGGCATTTTATACATGACATGAAAAAATATGGCATACTGTATCTAAAAAGTTCAATGATATCATACCTGAGAGATAAGTGTCAATGTTTACTCTTTGGGAGAGTTCCTCCATGCTTGAAAAGTTGTAACCATGCTTTGGAATGTCTTCATTATCTTTAATCTCCTCTATATTTGTTGTGGGTGAGAAGTTAATCATCATCTCATTTTGTACAGGTCGAAATTTTGCTGCTGCTGGAATGACTCTCACGTTTTTAATGAGGTACACATTGCCTTCTTGAATAAATGACCTTAACTTTTCGATATATGCCTTATTGATAACTCCATGCAACATTGTCCCCTTCAATTGTATTTGTAATTAGCATGTAGATTGAAGCTAAATCTTATTATCAAAATAATTCAAGCAAGGATGTAATTTCTATGAGAGAACCATTATACCTCTTCATCAATAAGCACCATGTCTAGACTAAGTATTTCACCATTACTGATCAATATGGAATCCCATAGTCTCGACACTCTTGCCTTGATTGTTAATTCCTTTCCTCTACTGGAAGTATTGATCTGACAAAAGGTTTTGTATGCCATGAAAGACTTCGTCATTGAATTGCAACATCGAAGAGATAGTTAGGATTACCTATGAGGATGCTTATGTGATTGATACTTGTACATGTGAGTTATTTGTCCAAACCTGGGTGATTAGAGCAGATCAGAAAGGACGGCGGCCTGTTCGTGTTCGTGACGGAAGCGAGGGAAGGTGCTCTCCGTTGTTGGCGATGAGAGATGTTGTAGAAG
>NW_021286773.1:0-1157 GCF_002162155.2 Triticum dicoccoides
ATATTTTCAGTTATACTGCATATAGCATAAGTTGATCTAAACTCCATCATAAATTTAACAAATTGTCTCAAACTAGTATATTAAAAATTGTTAGGAATTTTGTGTTAAGTAGACAACGCATTTTTTTTATAATGTTTGGGATGATTTATAGTTATATGAGGAACCATTTTAATATATCTGAGTTTTTTCTAAGAAAAAATGCAAATGTTTTGCTCAAACAAAAACATGCAGCCAAGGCAAGAAACACCCAGACACCAAGCCGCCTCTTCCCTCTTCTCTCACTCGCTTTCATTTCTATATCCGTCTTCTCTTCCCCGCCAAGCTTCCCCGCGCGCCCTCACACCAACGGTCAATCCGTCCGGCCGCCAACCCAAGGCCTGGCCCTCCTCCGATCCTCCTCCTCCGATATATACCGCCCCTCCTCCGATCCTCTCTCCTCCAAGTCCCAGCCGCCAACCCTCCTCGCAGCCTCGCCATTCCTCCATCTCCGTTTCCTAGACAGACCCAAAGGCAAGAAACATCCATTCTCGTGCCCACATACTGTATAGCTAGGTGAAGAACATGGCCGACGACGATACGTTCGATCAGTTGGAGGATCTTATTGAACCGGAGGCCCTAGCTGCGTGGTGGCCTGAGTCGGCGCCCCTGCCGGTGGAGAGTGTGGAGGCGGCTGATGCCATAGGTTGGGAGGCCCCGGTGCAGCCCCAGCAGGGAAACGCCGACGGCGACGACCAGTTCCTGTTGGGCCATCATGTTCAACAGCAGGCTGCGTTGCCTGAGCCGGTGCCCCTGCCGCTGGAGAGGGTGGATGCGGCTGGTGAGATGCGTTTGGAGGGCACGGTGCAGACGCAGGGGAACTCCGACCATCACGACCAGTTCCTCTCGGGCCATCTTCTTCAACGGGAGGGTGCGGTGTCTGAGCCAGTGCCCGTGCCGGTGAGGGTGGTGGGGGCGGCTGGTGAGATGGGTTGGGAGGGCACGGTGCAGCCGCAGGGGAGCACCGACGGTCACGACCAGTTCCTCTCGGGCCATCTTCTTCAACAAGAGGCTGCGGTGTCTGAGCCGGCGCCGGTGGAGACTGGGAACACCGACGGTGACGACCAGTCCGTCTTGGGCTATGTTGTTCAGCAGGTGGCTGCGTGGTCTGAGCCGGCGCC
>NW_021286774.1:0-1003 GCF_002162155.2 Triticum dicoccoides
TTTGGAGCTTACTATCGTAGTTCATTTCCCGAGAATCTCGCAACGTCATCTCGTCGATTTGTGTTGCAAACTTTCATTTTTCTTTCTAGACTTGATGAGTCTGGGATATCCTGACACCAACCAGATCTGAATCTCAGGCAGATATGATGGTTGGAACATTCTCCAAGAACTATAATATTGGTCCCTCGATAACCGGTAAAGTGGATGTCGTGGCCAACACACCCAGCCGGAAGACCTGTTATTATAATATCTTGATTGAGGAAGTTGGCCACCTCCCCATAGGGATTTCGTAGGATTTACTCCCTAGTTGCCCCTATGGATTTTGAGATCCCGAAGTCCGACCTTTTACTTGATGTCCTAGATACCAGACCATTTCTATGAATGGGTTACACTAGCACATCAAGGAGAACATTAGAAGCGGAGTGCTAAATGTTTCTCGGTCGATCATCCAGATTTTGTTTCCTTGGCCTCGCTAAGATAAAATCTGAGAAGGTGTTATCTTTCTTTGCATCTACATCCTCCATCATCATTCATCATGGTAGCAAGTTTTGTTGCCGGACCCTTGACACGGATGTTGGTAAAACCTTGATGAATATGGAAATGCTCAAGTTCTTGAGAGCACGCACAAGCGTTACGTGTTATCATCGGCTCTAACTGGGATTACTCTCAGTTTCCTCGGCAATGCTATGACCTCTTCAAACAGTGAATTCACTCCCTATTGTTGGGTTCTTCCCCAGTTACCAGAATCATTCCTAGCATTTGCATTTTGTTCCTAGCTTGCACCGCCAATGTGCCATTCTACCATGGGTCTCTTCCATTTCCGGTGATAAGCAAATTCATCCATTACGTTGTCTTCAACAAGGTAATCCACATCATCCAAGTCCGAGTATGCCATTCTACCGACCCCCTCCAAACGATCGCTCGAGAATTGCCTTAGGCTGGTTTAAAGAGTTTCAATGATCTCTGAATCAAAAGTAATTCTTTTTGCCACTTAAGGGGATAT
>NW_021286775.1:0-1302 GCF_002162155.2 Triticum dicoccoides
TATAGAACATGTGCCCACGTCGTGCAAAAAAACTCATGATTTTATCGCGCTCCGAGTATTTAGTAATATTGACGCCGCATCGTTATCGCAGAACGTCTACTACCGTGACATCGCCGTCCGTGAGGGGGGGCCATGCCCCGGAGACGCGTCCTGCCTCTTCGGACATGCCACCACACCACCCCGCATGTATGAGGGCCCGGTGCGATGCTCCGGCGGCATTGCTACCCCCAGTGCCCCCGTCCCGCCTAACCCTGTAGCGTTTGACCATGGGATCTAGCCCTTTGACTTTGCACAGACGGGCTTTGACCAGTGGACCTCCCCACCCGGTTGTGTTAGGTCAGCCCATAGGAACACTTTGGAGCAACATCCGGGCCAGACCCACAGCAAGATCCCCTCCGTGTAGACCCGACGCGTCCGTTTCCCCCCTCCAGGTGCCGGCGGCAGCGCCGTCCATGAGGGGAGGCACATCCCGGACACGCGTGACGGGCGTTTGCAACCGCCACAACACTTCTAGACTTGTGATAGGCCATCTACGCAAGATTTGGCGGCATGCTAACCCTCGGAGTCCGCCGGCCACAGCCGTAGACGTGCGAAGGGCAATCCGCGTAGAGGGAATTTTTTGGATACTTCTCCATCACCAAAAATTATGAAAAAATATCGTCGTTCCTATAGCACATGTGCCCACGTCGTGCAAAAAAACTCATAATTTTATCGTGCTCCGAGTATTTAGTAATATTGACGTCGCATCGTTACCGCAGAACATCTACTACCGTGTCATCGCCGTCCGTGAGGGGGGGCCACGCCCCGGAGACGCGTCCCGCCTCTTCGGACATGTCACCACACCACCTCGCATGTATGAGGGCCTGGTGCGACGCTCCGGTGGCATAGCTACCCCCAGTGCCCCTGTCCCGCCTAACCCTGTAGCGTTTGACCACGGGATCTAGCCCTTTGACTTTGCACGGACGGGCTTTGACCAGTGGACGTCCCCACCCGGTTGTGTTAGGTCAGCCCATAGGAACACTTTGGAGCAACATCCGGGCCAGACCCACAGCAAGATCCCCTCCGTGTAGACCCGACGCGTCCGTTTCCCCCTTCAGGTGCCGGCGGCGGCGCCGTCCGTGAGGGGGGGCACACCCCGGACACGCGAGTCAGGCGTTTGCAACCGCCACAACACTTCCAGACTTGTGAGAGGCCGCCTACGCAAGATTTGGCGGCATGCTAGCCCTAGGAGGCCGCCGGCCACAGCCGTAGACGCGCGAAGGGCAATCCGCGTAGAGGGAATTTTTCGGATACTTCTCCATC
>NW_021286776.1:0-1170 GCF_002162155.2 Triticum dicoccoides
CGATCTTAGCTAGCTATCTGTTCACAATCTTCTTGCCCTTCTTTTTCGCAAATGGAGTTCTTCTGTGGAACGGACGTCCTTTAGGTAGGGTGGTCCTGCTTCTTCTTGTGGTGTATGCTGCTACTTCATCATCGTCGTCATGTTCAATCCTCGGGTCGCCGTACTTGTCGAAGTCTTGCTCATTGGCTACTCCATCCATTCCGATGATCTTCCTTTTGCCTCTCCTCACGACAACACGACTGGGCTTTGGCGGGTCGGTAATGAAGAAGCATTGGTCCACTTGGGAAGCCAGTACCCATGGCTCATTTTTCGCGGTGACGTTTGCGCCCGCGGTCTTGGATTTGGCTTCGGGTATAACCATGGTGGTGAAATACCGGTCTTCTTTTATGACGTTCTTGGCCCATCTGACACGGAACATCGGGACCTTCTCTCCAGCGTAGCTCAGCTCCCAGATCTCCTCGATCCTTCCATAGTATATGTCCTTGTCGTTACCGGTGTAGGATTCCATCGTTACCCCGGAGTTCTGATAACCATCGCTCTTCATGTCCTTGGCCTCGGTGTAGAATGTGTAGCCGTTGATATCGTACGCCTCATAGGTCATCAGGTTGTGCTCGGCGCCCTGTGACAAGGCGAATATGAGTTGTTCTTCCGTGGAAGAATCCTCATGTAAAGGGTACGACAGAAGCTTATGCTTGAACCAACGCGTGAAACATGAGTTGTGCTCTTTGAGTATATCTCCGTCCGTCCTCTGTTGGCCTTGTTCATTGTACGTCTTTTTAATAAAGGTTTTGTGCTCTACCAACCAAGGATCGACCACGTCTATGTGTTGTAGCGCGACTAGGTTTGCTCTTTCAAAGTCGGCGAGTCGACCCTCGAAGTCGACATGCATTTCGCGGCGACCCTCACGGTGACCCCATCCAGCGAGCCTGCCGAGGTGCCTGTTGACGGGCAGACCAACGGGGTTCTCGATGCCTAGATAATTCGTGCAGTAGGAGATGCACTCTTCGGTCAGAAAGCCCCTGGCTATGCTTCCTTCTGGACGTGACATGTTGCGAACGTATCCTTTGATGACACCATTCATCCTTTCGAATGGCATCATGCTGTGCAGGAACGTCGGCCCGAGTTGGATGATATCCTCCACTATATGGACCAGCAGATGCACCATAACAT
>NW_021286777.1:0-1369 GCF_002162155.2 Triticum dicoccoides
TCCGTGCAGGCCCAGCAGGTGCGCTCTTGGCAGATAATGGTGGTTGTGCCTGTTTTCTTGTATCACGACTGGAGGAGGCACCTAATTGAGGTGCTGGTGCAGTTGAAGTAGAAGATGCACGCGGTGTCCATGATGAAGGTCGGCCTGCAGAAAAGTTAGTTCGCCCCAATGCTTGTCGATCCTGCACTTCACGTTCAGCTTTACAAGCAAGATGGAATAAACGAGTGATATTAGTATACTCCTTATAGTCTAGAATGGTCTGAATCTCTCTATTTAATCCACCCAGAAAACGTGCAAGCATAGCTTCATTCTCCTCAACAATACCACATCTAATCATGCCAGTTTGTAATTCCTAATAATATTCTTCTACAGAATTTTTCCCTTGTCTTAAACGCTGTAATTTTTGAAGCAATTCACGTTGATAATATGGTGGAACCCAACGAGTACGCATAGCAGTTTTCAAAGCAGCCCAAGTAGTTGGAATAGGATATAATCTACAATGTTCAGACCACCATACACATGCAAAACTAGTGAAAGCACAAATAGCAGCAGCAACTCGTCTCTCCTCAGGATATTGTAAACATGTAAATCGTTGTTCAGTTTCTAACTCCCAAGTAAGATATATATCAGGAACATATCTACCCTCAAATGGTGGAATATTCAATTTCAGTTTAGGAATATGGACATCATCTCGTACCTGAGGTGGTGGTGCAGGCCTACCATTACGAATATATACCTGAGGTCGACCTGCTGGTGGTGGTGCAGGTGGCTGCACGTAGCGCTGATTTTGATCAACCTCATCCTCATAATCTCCCACATAATCATCCTCCTCCGCATCAGCAGCAGGAGCCACAGAAGTATCAACAGCAGCACCAACAGTTTGGCCAAACGCAAGAGGAACACGACTCGCTCGGCGAAGGTCTGTTTCGCGATGTGGAGGTAGTCGTTGTTGTTGTTGTTGGAGAGGTGCGTTAGGTGCAGCGGGTGGTGGTGGTGGAAGACGCGCGAGCAATTCATTAAACTTGTTATCGAGCTTTGTTTCGAACATCTTCTCAAGGCCAGTGATCTTCTCCATGGCCTCTTCAAAATTGTTCAGCACATCTTGCACCTGTTCAGTCATCATTTGCTGAAACTTATCATGAAGCTCCTTGTTCGATAAATTCTCCCAGTCAATCTCGTCGGCTTGTGATCCTGGCATGGTTAGCAGCAATAGAAACACACAAGAATATGATCCTACAGACTACTAACAAGTGGTGGTGGTGGGTGTCACAAATCCGTCAAGCAAAACTCAAATTCTTACCAGTTCTTACCCAGCAACAGGCGGTGATCGGCAACCGTTGTAGTCAAAACTCTCAAAGCTTGGATAGAG